>NC_050451.1:59529522-59829522 GCF_903995425.1 Onychomys torridus | reverse complement strand
ACTTAAATTGTCAGGCTTGGATGACAATTATTTTAGCCTGAGCCTATTTGCTGGCCCTATATCCCTCATCTCTTGATGCCGATTTCAGCCAGTGACTTTCCTTGTTGAAATGTTAGCTGGACTGAGGCAAATGAAGATTTTTTTTTTTTCAGTGTTACTTTTGTATGTCCAATTGACACGGATGAAGGATGTCAAGAGAGCTGGTGAAAGCATGTCTCTAGGTGTGACTATTGAAGCTGATTCTGGAAGAGACTACTTCCCACCCCCCACCCCCCCCCCCCACCCCGACCCCAGACAGGGTTTCTCTGTGTAGCTTTGCGCCTTTCCTGGATCTCACTCGGTAGCCCAGGCTGGCCTTGAACTCACAAAGATCCGCCTGCCTCTGCCTCCCAAGGGCTGGGATTACAGGCGTGCGCCACCACGGCCTGGCAAGAGACGACTTTTTGAATTGGTTGACTGAGAAATGCAGGTGACTCTCTTCAATGCAGGGGAGCCTCACCCAATTCAGGGAGAGGCTACTGGCGAGAGCAAAGAGAAGAGCAGGAGCAGCGAAGTCTTTAGTTCTAAGCACTCCAGTTTATGGCATACCAAAATTGCCTTATGAGTGGGTGATTCCCAACAATTAATAGACCTGCCCGGGAAAGGTCAGCTTTACTGCATATCAGAAGAAAAGCACTCTAGCACTTGCAGGGAGCTGCAGTCTCCTGAGTTTAGGGCCATAGTCTGTGGATCTCTGGCTTCATCTATAAAAATGGGGCTTCCAGACTGAGGACTCTTCCATTATATTCCAGGGATAGTAACTAAGAAAAACATTGCCGACCTGTTTCCTCTTTACTTTATCCTCAAAAATGCCCCAACTTGCTGATCTAGCTGTGGGTTTGATAAGACTGCCAGCCTTATGTAAACCTCCATGGCCAGCAACTGATGTGCTAAAATTGTAATATGTATGCAAACACAACATGTAGAACTCTGCAACAGTGGAATTCTCTGCCAGAAATCAATTGTGAAAGGGTATGTAAAACCACAGTAACATTAACTTTATCTAACGAGGCAATTGTGTTAAGTGTTCACCTGATTTCAGGAGAGGCTCAATGGAGCAAGGCTGCACCACTTTATGTCATCTGGCTTCATGGAGGACCATGCTGCATTCCTGGTGAGCAGAAAGCCCTGGAGGAATGGAGAGGTGTGGTGCCAGTCTGGAGATAGCAAGGTGCCAGGCTGGCAAGGGAGGATATCCCCTCCACTGGTATACGTCTCTCTTGTTTGAAGTGCTCTGCCTTGAGGATAAAAGTGGAAACAAAGCTTAAGAAACAAAGGAAAGGAGCAGGAGAAAGTAAGCACAGAGAAATAAGGGGGTGGCGAGAGGGACAGGCAGTACAGACAGTCTGAGAATGAGTTCCAACAGAGAGAACTACTCCGAGAACTGCCGGTCTACCTAAATGTCCAGCATAGCCTAGGGTAGCGGAGTTAGAGAAGTCCTGATTTTCAGGAAAGGAGAGAGGGCAAGTCTTAAATGAGCTGTAAATTTCTATGTGCTGAGACATCCCAATCATCTTAGAGAACTTACTTGAGTGCATTACTAAACACACTTCCCCACCCTATTTATCACTTCTCAAAATGGTGTTACTACATTTTTTTCCAATGTAACTTCTCGTTCATATATGGTTCCCTCCCTCTGTTGCCTTTGAAAAGCAAACATTCTGAAGATGCATAAGAAAAGGTGAGCTGGGCATCCCAAAGGAAATATGTGTCCCCAGATGTGGAGACAGCACCTAGTAAGTGCCAGACACTGAACAAGGAGATAAGGAGATAAATAATGTTGGGAAGACGTGACTTATCCAAGAACTCCTGACCTGATAGAAAGAGGGCTACAATCCTCTGGTCCTAGGACTGTGGGGGACATGGACAAGGAGAAGGATAATAATAGGGGCAGGAAATCAAGATCAGTCCTCAGCGTAAGAGAAAAAACCAAGCAAAACCTCAAAGGACAAGCAGGATTATCAGAGTAAAGAGTAGAGGATGGAGAGATGGTAAAAAAAAAATGCGTGGAGGCCGACTAATAGAGACCAGTGTTAAGACAGCCAGACAGCCAGTTAGACAAGACTCCAGAGTTAGGAGGACAGAGGTGATGACAGTCATCTTTGATTGACAAGGCATTGCATAAAGTCAAATGTGACACAGAGCTGACCCAGGCTTGTTTGGTTGGTTTCTCTACATGGCACACAAGGGGCTCACATTTAGCCACAACCCTTCCCTGGTCTCTGGCTGAGACCCTCTAATGGAGGAGAGCCTCCATACTCAAAGCACTCATAAGAACTCTACATCCAGATGAGAAGTGGTCAGAGGTGAAAAGTTTCCTCAGGGAAAACTAGCTCCATGTCTTCATGCCTAGCCTCAGAAGAGGGAAAATCCAAGGAAGCTCCTTTTAGAGATGGTACCGGAAGGGACAGAGAAAGGAAACACGATGTTTTCAACAGAAAGAACAGCCTGAATGTGAGATAAGGAAGTGAATGTCTCTCACTTGCTCTCAAAATAGGCAAATCCTGCCTACCCTCTAAATTATAACTCACTTCCTTTCTTTCTATGACACCCACTCAAATCATTACTGGGTAGAGCTGTTGGACTTTTATAATTGGATAGTGTATGTGTGCATGTGTATGCATGCGTGTGTGTGGGTGTGTGTGTGTGGTCACATGTATTCTTCTGAATTTATATATAGCCAATAAATCTCTTGCTATGTGTGTAAGTATACACACACACACACACACACACACACACACACACAAGAATAGATGTTTAGATGAAGAGATGTCTGTGCTAGCTGTAAACTTATATTTGGATAACAAAGGAAGTATGTTATCCAATAACAGGAAGCTGACTACCAGCAGTCAGTGATACACGTTGACTGGGAATGTTTATAGGTTGAAATGTGCTGGCGTATACACCTTCCTCATCTGAGTGTTTGGTACGGAGCCTGAAAGTGGGAGGGTTTGCCCAAGCAGAGTGGATAAAATTACAAAGAAATTACAACTAAAGGCAACAGCTAGGTTGAAAGCAGACTGGGTTCTAGGATTGGGTACTTACTCTTCTTCTCTGGTCAGCAATGGCTTTGACAGAGAAGTCATTAACATCCACTTCTGAAGCTTATCTTCATTGACTTCTGTTGCCCTTCAAATGCTTAGAGATAGAAGACTGAACCCAGAGATGGATTAGCCTTCTTTTCCAATTCTAAAGATTCTGGGATCATTTTCAGGGATTCATCTGCTTGTTTGGGCAGAGTTGGTTCTTCATTTCTATAGCTTCCAGCTTCTCCCAAGCCCCCATCCATTTAAAGGAATGCCAATGTTTGTATTCCTACCCAAGAGTCTCCTCCCAAAGTTAAGTTACTAATTAGAAATTATTTATACCCTGAACATATGCAGGCATACTCCTGCTCAGCATGCTGTTCGCATGAGCACCCTGATTCACACCCGCTGCTCTTTAAATGTCCCCATCACTCTGGCTCTCTAGGCTGATTTCGACAGGCACCCAGCCCTTGAATCCTCCATGTGAACAGCTCTCCTAATCAATGCATGCCAGAATCCACTTACCTCTGCTCCATCCATCTTCCTAAGGGTCCTTTGTCATTGGTCGGTGGTGCACTGGGGAAAATCATGATGGAAACGCCTTCCACCACTCTTCCCATGAAGGAGGAGCTGGCAATGACTGCAGAGGGCCAGAGCTTTTCACTATGAGAAGGTTCTTAAGATGCCATATAGACCTCAAGGTCGCATACACACACACACACACACACACACACACACACACAGCCTTGTCAGAATAATACAACAGAACTATTTTGTTATCTTCCTGAGTCAAGTGACAGGTACAGAGGTAACCGTAAGTCCTGGTGCCAATGTCTCTATCTCTGGCTCTTGTCTGGCTGTTGTAACATCTTCTCATTTTAAAGAACACCTTTAATCAGCTGTAAAAACAAAGTCAAATAGATGTGCTTAGAGCTTGGAGTGAAGGAGAAAGTCTGATAGAGTGCTGGGACAATTAAATCTGTTGTTACCCTTCCAGCTTACAAATTGGAATCACCTGCTAAGGGTGTGCCTGGCTCATTCCACCCCTCCCCTCCAGCCTGATTAGGATTCTAGGCAACTGACTCTTGCTTCTGAACATGCATCAAGTAAACTCCCTGATCTGCAAGCCGATTCACATAACGGCCTCTCTAATAAAGCATGAGGCACAGCTGCCTGAGCACATCTGTTTTCTTGTAGATCTCTAGCAAATCCTAAGAAAACAGGAGAGGCAGAGGCAACCTTGACCCAAAATGTCTCCATCTTCCTTCTGTGTAAAAGACAGAGACCCAAACATTCTGGGAGTGCTAATGTTAGAGCTGGATTCAGATAAAAAAAAAAAACATCATGAAGTTATTTAATTCCTGAAGTGAGTAACCACTGGGTGAGGTGCTAAGGATGTGGGAAGGAAAGTTGTGAAAGGTGGTAGAAACCATATACTGTGGAGGTAATATCCCAGGAGTGACTTGTCCATTGTAAGCAGGCAAAGACTTAGTGCCATCAATAGCTAAGAATGTATAAAAGGATAAAAAGCCAAGGAGCACTCCATAGCAGAATAGTCCTGAAGCCCAGAATCTAGAGAGCTATTAGAAAATAAAGGGAAAATTTGGCTCTAGGTAGTTCAGTATATTATGTTTGCTCTCATACAGTTTCAGTCCACAGTTCTGTTGAGTGTGCTCACTTTACCTGTACTCTTCCCTCCCACTAACAGGGGCTGGGCTGTCTTTCAGTATTGCTTAAAATACTATTTACCGGCTATTCCAACTCTGCCCCAGACTCCTCAAAGGCAAAATGCCATGTTGCTTTAATCAATGGGCAGCCCAAAATCTCTAAATGGAAGAATGCAAGCTTGGCAACAACACATTTTCAACATCTTATACCCTTTCCCAGAATACATCTGGCTGAGACCAATCCCCACTGATATGAGGATCTTCTGATTCCTAGTTATGATTTCTTGAGACTGTTTCAGGTTAGAGACTCCAAGCAAAATGGTAAAATTCCTACTACAATGCCAGGTATGTATAAGGGATAGAATTATTTGCCTGATAAAACTTTCTTATTATCAGTTGTAGCCTAATTTCTAAATGGTCTTATTAAATAAAAACACATGGGGCCAGAAATTTGGGTTAAAGCCTTAGAGAGATCAGGGAAAGCCATGAAATAATCTCACCTCACCAACTCCACAGCTTCCAAAGAGCATGATTTCCTGTCAGGCTTATATGCCTTGGTTTTCTGCCCTCTCATTGGCTCTTAGCCCAGCTACTGTACTGACTATCCCTACACAGCTCTGTCACTGTCTGTCTGTCTGTAAAGACCTCCAGGTCTCTATGGTTGGTACTGGGATTAAAGGCATGTGTCACCACATTTGGCTCTGATCCCTAGTGTGGCCTTGAACACATAGAGATACTGCCTGCTACGGGATTAAGGGCATGTGCTGCCTGACTTCTTTGTTTACTTAAAATAGCTAGCCTCCTCCCCCCATCTCCAGGCAAGCTTTATTTATCAATGAACAAATAAAATATCACCACAATCAGTAGATCACAACTTATAGATAATAGAGTATATTTTTCTGAAAATTGTCATTCTTATGTTGTGCATATATACACACATGCATACAGATGATCATGCAGGACTCTGTTGCCAACGGAAATGGAATGTATAATTATTACAGCTGATCATTCTAAGACAAACAGTTAAGTGCCTAGCAGAGCCACCTCTGAGCACAAAGATAAATTATACTTTAATTCAGGTCAATAATCTGATGTAGTGAAAAGATGATATGGGGACAAGGTTCAGGGACTGTTTCCCCATTCAACAAACTAAGAACAAGATCCAACTGTGTTTCTTACAAGTTCCTAGTATATTCTAAGAAGAGAGAATTCCCACTCTTCTCTGAGAGTTGAGTGAATAGAAGTGGTTCATTGATGTAGATATATTTTGTGATTTTAGAGCCACTGGGCAACTACTGTGAGAATGGAAAGCCTGATGAGTGGGATTGGCTTAGATGGTAGAGATCTTACCAAGCACATACAAAGCCCAGAGTTTGATCCCCAGCCCCACAAAACTGAGGGTGGTAGTACATATCTGCAATTCCAGAGTTCAAGACAATATTTATTGTAGAAGGATCAAAGTTCAAGATCATTGCAAACTATGTAGTGAGTTTTGAGGACAGATTGGCTTAGTAGACCCTGTCTCAAATAATGGCAACTGGAAACCAAAACAAAAGCAGATGAATGGAATTCTTCCTACTCAAACCTAAGGGCTAGTTTGAAGAACCAAACAAAAATAGCCCAAGAGCATAAAATACCAAGAAGACTCTAGATCAGTGGTTCTCAACCTTCCTAATGCTATGACTCTTTAATACAGTTTCTCATGTTGTGGGGACCCCCAATCATAAAATTACGTTTGTTGATACTTCATAACTGCAATTTTTCTACTGTTATGAATTGTAAATATCTGTGTTTTCTAGTGGTCTTAGGCAACCTCTGTGAACGGGTCCTCAACTCATAGTTTGAGAACCACTGCTCTAGACTGAGTATGGGAAATAAGATCTTTCAAGAAAAGAGGACTCTGAAGAGAGAACTGATACTTTTAGTGAGTTCCATGATTGCCTACAGCATGGAATAAGGGTTATCTTAAGTGGCAACAAGCACTGGATTGACCCAGATCTTTGATTCTTAAGCTTAAGAAGCCTACATAAGGCAAGCTGCTGCCCTCCCCACAGCCTTCATTTAATAACTGTAAAGTTTTCTTTTCACAGAGAGCTCACACTTTATCATGTGTCCCCTTTTCACTAATTAGTCATATTAAAATATTTCAAGAATCCTTTTTTTTTATGGAAGCCTAACAAACTTGTGTAGCGATAACAGAAAGAATAATACTATTTTGTTCAATTTTGCTCAAGTGGAAAAATTTGAAAACCAAAAAGAAATGGCTAATTTCAGGAAAATTAAAATTAGTAAATTGATGACAGAGAATATAAACAACTTGAACAGAATAATTACCAAAGAAGAATTTTGACTTTTGAAGAACAATGTCAAAAAGCTCCTACAAGAAAAATGAAAGCCAATTTATTTCACAGACTAATTCTGTGTAATGTGTAACATATGTCTGCAGTGTTACTGTTCCTGACCATTTCTAAATGACTTCCATAAAATTAGAACACCAATGATTCGAATGCCTGACAAATTGAGAACAAAACATACCCACAGACCAGTTTCCCTGAGAGATGTCAATGCATACTTCTTGAAGGGAATATAAAATACAGAACCAAGCAAGAAATGAAAAGAATAATTACCCACAACTAAGCGGTGATTTTTCTAAGAATGCAAGGATGGCTTAACTTCATTAATATATTGGGTCACGGTAAAACTTCCATAAATGCTGTAAGGATTTTTCTCAAAAATTCAACATCCTTTCTTGACTTAAAATGTTTTAAACACTCACTTCCTAATTATGATATTAATTTTATATATCTCAAATCAAAAGCTTTATTCTTAATGGAAAAATATTAGAGCCTCCATTTTTAATGTAAGGGACTAAACAATAGTGTTCAACTTTGTACTGTCACTTAATATTAGTTAAGATATTATTCAATATAACACAAATAGGAATATAAGTAGAAAAGGAAGAAAATATTTGCACCATTTAAAGGCTATATGACTGAATAACAGAAAATTTCTGGAAAAGTCAACTAAAATTTTTGTTATGAAAGATGAAAGAATTAAAGAATAATACAGAAGTTTGTTCTATACTTTTTTCATGTCATTGGGAGCTCTGGGAAACAAAGATGACCATATTTCTGACCAGATGAGTCAAGGACTTTAACAGATATATAAAATGTATACTAAGAGACTATTGACCTTCATATGAGACAAAAGGGCAGATGAGCAAATGCAAAGATAGGCTAATTGCTCTTGGGAATACTCAGTAAGATAAAGACATTAATTTCCTTTAAATTACTCTATAACTTTAAAATTAGCTTATCAACTACATTCACTTTCAGGTAGGCTGACTTTAACAAACACACACAAACAAATTTGTAATAAACTTCAGGAAGAAAAAGACGAAAGAAAGCCTGCAATATGGTCTATCAGAAATTGAAATGCATTGTCTCAAAGCTGCAACACTCAACATCATGGTGCATAGTTAAGAATAAGCTCTTACTTTTCTGGCACAAGGAGTGCAATTAGTATTGCTCATATGTGCATGGGAGTAGAGTTATCCACTGGGTCACTGGCTCAGGACTAAGTGTATAACAGGGAAAAAGAGAAAGAGAACATGAAATTGGGAGGGAAGTGTGTTGGGGGAGGAAACTGGAGGGAAGTTGTTGAAGGAAAGAATTGGGGTGGTAAGATTAAGGTGAATTGTATATATCTATGAAATCTTCACAAAATAAAATAAGAGTGAAATATTATATATGAAAAATTGCTTTGCACATTAGTGTGGAAAGATGAATTATTCAATAAATATTCAAACAAAGTAATAGTTATAACACCTGCTTCACATCCAAAAGATTCATTAACACCTTAAGAATAAAATATGTACTAAAGGAAAACAAGAAGTATTTAAAATAACTTCAATTTTCAGAATTGGCAATTATGGTTCATCACGTACTTTACTACATAAAATTAACAATCTCAGTGAAAAGATGCCATTAAAATACTACTACTCAAGATGGAGTTTGAAGTAATCATCAGTGAGATAAAAGAAAAACCAAAGTCACCAAATTGGAAAGAAAGAAGTCAGATTGTCCCTGTTTAGGGATGATTGTTTTAGATCTAGGAAAACATGGAGATAAAAACCATTAGGACTAATATACAAATTCAGTAACTTTGTAGAACATAAAATAAGCCCACAAAACCTGATAACATTTCCAGGCCCTAATGGTGATTGATCTGAAAAAGATGTCCCCCCCAAAAAAACCCTCAATTTATAATAACCATTAAAAAATTCCACCTGTAAATTAATTTAACTAGGTACCTATAATTGTAAAATACATATACAATGACAAGATTAAAAAAAAAAACATAATAATCTTGAGAGAAAGTAGGAAGTAACACATCACTGCCTGACTTCAACATATACTGTAAAGCTATAGTAACCAAAATAGGATTAAAGATAATAAAGCAGACTCATAAACCAATATATCAGAATGTTTCCCAGAAATGAATAAAAACAGTCTTTTTAAAAATAAATGTTATTGGGAAAAATGAACATCTAAACAACTCAAAATGGATTAAAACTTAAATGTAACATTCAGAACTTTAAAATAACTAGAGAAAAACTTAAAGAACTGCTTCATGAAGTTGAGTAAGACTTTAAAAAAGCACAGACAAGAAATCAAAGTGACAAATGGAATTTGTCACATTAAAATAAACTAAGAAACAACATGTAGAATGGGAGAAAGCATGTGCATAGCATATATCTGAAAAGGAGTTGAAAATGTGAAATATACAGATAATTAACACAGCTTTGCTTTCCATATGTGACAAGTACCTAAGAAAACAAACACAAGAGGAGGAAAGGTTTATTTGAGCCCAGAGTTTCATACATTTTTAGCCCTCATCTTTAAATTCGTGTAAGGTAGTGCCTCACAGAAGATGTAACATCAAGGTACATATTTAATTTCAAAAGTCAAGATACATCTTTTCTACCATTATACTTTAAGTACCAGGTAATACACTAAGAGAAGAAAAGTATGTAAAAGGACACAGATTGCCAAGGAAGAAATATCACATTTCTTCATGACACAACTCTCACTAAGGAAAAACATGATGAATTAAGGGGAACAGCAACAATAACTTTTGTAAGTGATAAGTGATTGTAGCCAGGTTTTAGGATACAAAGGGAATATACTGGATTGAATCGCTTTCCCATATTCTAGTAGAAAGCAATTGGATTTTGAGATTAAGACATAGACTCACTCCTTTTGGAATGCTCCCAAATCAATCAATTACTGATATAGGAATATAATAACTAATATTCAGGGTATTTATGAAATATGACTGGTAAAGAAAATTTTGAATAACTATATAAGGAACTAAATACATGGAGAGATAATTCATGTTGATGAATATGACAGCCTAACCTTGTCAAGATACTAATTTTTAACTTGATCCATAGAGCTAATACAATCCTAAGAAAAATCTGAAAAAATTTGTTTTGTATATAACTAGTGAATTCTAACATTTATATGGGAAGGCAAAAAGACCCAGAAAGACTAAAATAATGTGGAGGAAGGGGAAGAGGAGAAAATAGGGGGCGGAAGTGGGATAGTAAGAGGAAGAAGCAGGAATAGAGAAGAGGAGAAGAATGGTGGAGGAGGAGTAATGATTAAGAGAACTGACCCTGCCTGACCTCAGGACTTGCTGCAGTACAGTGATTAATACCACAGTCAGGGGAAAAGATGGACAACCATATTAGTGGAATTGAGTAGAAAGAAATAGCCCCACATAGGAACAGTCAACTTATCTTTTAAAAAGGAGCAAAGACAATGGAAGAAGAAAACAGTCCTTTCAGCAGATGGCATGGCACAGTTAGACAATCACAGGAGCTAAGGCCACTAGTCATCCTAGACATTGATCTTACATCCCTTACAAAAATTAATCCAAGCAGATTATAGATCTAATTGCAAGACTATGAAACTTCTGGAACACAACCTGAGAAAACCTAGATTGTTTGTAGATGACTAGGATTTTTAGATAAAGTGCCAAAGGCATGATCCATGAGAGAAATATTTTTCTTCATTTATTTAATGCCAAGAATGAGAAAAAAAAGTCATAGTGAGAAAAAAAGACACAGTATGGGGATAACAATATCTTCAGAGAACACATGTAATAATAGACTGTGAACCAAGACCTACAAAGATACCTTAAATTTCAAGAATAAGGAAAAACTGATTAAAAAATCAGACAAAGCTAGATATGGTGGCACACATCTTTACTTTTAGCACCTAAGACACAGAGGCAAGTAAGATCCCTGTGAATTCAGGGCCAACTGGTCTACATAGTGAGATTTAAGTCATCTAGGGCTCTATAGTGAGAATGTCAGGAGAGAGATTAACCGACACTCCACCAAAGAGGATCTAGTTGGCCAATGAGCACATTGAAATATTCCACATCTTATGACATCAGGAACATGCAATTTAAAATACAAGAGATAAGTACTCATCTTACTAATTAGAAAATAATTGAGCCAGGCATGGTGGCCCACACCTTTACTCCTAGCACTCAGGAGGCAGAGGCAGGCAGATCTCTGAATTTGAAGCCAGCTTGGTCTACAAAGTGAGTTCCAGGACAGCCAGAGCTGTTACACAGAGAAATCTTGTCTCAAAAAGACAAAAAACAAAAACAGAAAAAGAAAAGAGGTGAAACTGTAGCTCAAATGGCCAATGTCCAGAACACCAACACTATCAAATAACAAGGATGTAGATCAATGACAACTCTGATTTATTGCTTGTGAGAAGGCAAAATGGTACAGCCACTGTCCTGGTTGACTGTTGCTGTGATAAAACATCATGACCAAAACCAACTTTGTGAATCCAGGGCAGGAGGAAGGCAGAGACCTGGAGGCAGCAACTGAAGCAGAGACCATGGAGAAACAGCTTACTGGAGTGCTTGCTCAGTTTGAATTCTTATACATCCCAGTCCCAGACGGTCCAGGGTAGCATGATTATCATTTGTGTGTATCAAGTTGGCAAAAACCAAACAGCATAGCCACTTTGATAGTTCCTTATAAAAACAAAATCTGTCTTTAGTAAACAGTCAGCAAGTGTGCTTCTTCTACCCAAAGGAGCTAAATACATATGTCAACACAAAAATCTGCCCATGGATATTGATGTTGATTATAGCATTATTCATATCTGCCCCAAACATGATTCAATGAAGATGTCCTTCCTTTGAGTGAATCAATAAACTGTGATGCATCAAAGCCATGGAATTTAGTGTTAAAAATAAATATGTTCTCCCATGAAAAGCCATAGGAGAAGTTTTAAGTACATGTTATAAAGCAGAAGACAACAAACCAAAAGGCTACATGTTATATGATTCTAACTATTGCATTCTATAAAAGAAAGAACTTTGAAAGTAGTGAAGAAAGAAAGAAAGAAAGAAAGAAAGAAAGAAAGAAAGAAAGAAAGAAAGAAAGAAAGAAAGGAGAGAGAGAAGAAAGGAGGGAGGGAGGGAGGGAGGGAGGGAAATCAAGAGCCATATAAATTGAAGAAATGTTGGTTTTCTAGGGCAGTAAAAAATACCTGTCTGGTAATGTTCAATAATACTCCTTAGGACAGAGGAGTGGGTTATACATCAGTACTCATTTTTTCAAGCTCAGAGAACGTACAACAGGAAGTGAGAGCTGTAATGTAATCCATGAACTTTGGGTGATAGTGATGTCAACATAGTTCATCAGGTGCAACGAATATCCAAATATAGTGGGTGATGTTCATAATGGGGAGGCTGTACATGTGGGCAAGGACAGGAGGTGTGTAGAAAAGCTCTAAACCAGAGACAACCAAACCAAGCCAGTGGGAACTCATGAACTTTAGAGCAACAACTCCCCAGCTTCCATGGGACTGGACTAGGCCCTCTGCATAAGTGGGACAGTTGTGTAGCTTGGTCTGATCAAGGGGCTCCATGGCAGTAGGATCAGGATATATCCCTGGTGCATGAGCTGGCTTTTTGGAGCCCATTCCCTATGTTGGGACACCTTGCACATCCTTGATGCAGATGGAGGTACTTGGTCCTGCCTCAAATGAATGTACCAGGCTCTACTGACTCCCCATGGGCGGCCTTATTTTTTCAGAGGAGGGAGTGGGAAGTGGATTGGGAAGGAAACTGGGGTGGGGGGGAACAGGAGGAAGGAAGTGAGGGGGAATA
The DNA here is from genome assembly GCF_903995425.1 of Onychomys torridus. Classification (NCBI taxonomy): domain Eukaryota; kingdom Metazoa; phylum Chordata; class Mammalia; order Rodentia; family Cricetidae; genus Onychomys; species Onychomys torridus. The sequence goes on along the minus strand of NC_050451.1, from coordinate 59,816,585 downwards.
TGTGGTTGGTATGTAAAATAAATAAAAAATTTCTTAATAAAAAATAGAAAAAACACAGTAACCAGGAAAAAAAAGGATCTACATCTCCTGCTCAATCTTGTAATAAACCTAAGATCAAATTGAAAATTGCCAATGAAAGGGAGGAACAGTGCATTATGTTGAGTGTATTGAACATTTGTTCACCCAACAGAAAGCAAAATCAGTGTTCATGAGTTCTTGGCATGCACAGGCTTCAGTGAGATACACAAAACTTGTAAAGCAGAGGAGGGTAACTGCCCAGCTGGAAGATGGCCTACACACAAGACAAGGCTCACCTTTCCCACACATTTCCTATGCTCTGTTATATATCCTCTATGTATTTTATTAAAGTATTATTTACATATAGGGTTCCCTGTCACCTGAATGATGTTCATCTGAGTGACACTGTGGATGTGCCCAGATCAAGGACGCCACTCCAATGGACTTTTCTCCTCACTACCTCTTACCACTACTTGTCTTTTCTCCAACCCATATGTTTTCTGGGTGTGTTCTAACAGCTTTGAACTCCTGTCTGTTCATTTACCTACATGCCCTATCAGAAACTTGTACATACCAGGTTTAGTCACACCACTTCCCAGGCTTTCCCTTTCCCATGATCTCCGTGGGATCCCTTTTGATCCCCCCTCCTCAGCTAGCATAATAGCTTAAGAGTAACATCTACTCACTGTAATCTGAGTGTCTGTTCTCTTAAAACTCATGTGCCGAAATTTAATCTTCAGTGAGATGGCATTAAGAGGTGGAGCTTCTAGGGAATAATTTGGTTATGAAGGCTCAGGAATCAGATTCATGTCCTCATAAGGAAAACCACTTGCCTTAATGCCATGTAAAGACACACATGAGGTTTGATCTATGAGAAATGGCCTTTATACAACACCAGTCTCAGCACTGGGATCTTGGAACTTTGCACTCTAGAGCTCTGAACAATAAATTTCTGTTGTTTCCCAATTGCTTAGTCTAAGGTGTTTTGTTTTATAGTGGCTGACTGAACTAAAACATGGCACACACACACACACACACACACACACACACACACACACACACAATCTTTAAACTTCAAAGTGCCTTAAAAGTAGTAAGGTCATCAAAATTGATGATTTGTTTCTTTTGTACATTCAATGTCATTTGGGGATCTGGTGTAAATCAATACCATGAAGGGAACCACAGAGACACTCTTCAATAGTGACAGGAGGCTGACTGGCTAAGGACAAGTTCATGCATTTAGACCCCCCAAAACCCATTCCCAGGGCCCATGTCAATAATGCTTGATGCTCACCAGCCAGCACCAGCCAGAAATCCACAGCTCCCACCATCCCTGGCCTCACAGGCTCTCTACCTCCCAAGACTGGAAATCACACAGTTGAATTTATTCTTTAGCTCAGGCACATCCTGCTTTTGGCCCTCAAGATGCAAGGGATCTCAGGAAAAACAGGAAGAGAGAAAAAAATCCCACTTCCAGCAGTATGACTAGATCTGACTAAAGAGCTTTAAAAACAAAACGCAATTCTGAGTGGAACAGCGAAGTAAAAGATGGCAGGCCTTGAGGCTAGGGCCTCAGGATGGCAGAGCCAGGTCCAGTCTGATGTTTGTTCTTCTTAGTCACTTCCCCTTCACCTTTGATAGAGTCACCCAAGCCCAGGCAAGCAAAGTTCAACAGCTAGCATGAGGAAGTGTCAGGAAAATCAAAGCAGTGGAGGAGCTGGGAACACCCAATCAGGACACTGTGCAGGGAGCCCCAGGGAGGCTGAGTGATATACTATTCTCTTCTCCCAGAGCCCTCTTTCTTGGGTGGGGAGGGTTAAATTATTCATTTGGGGGGTGGGATCCTTTTCTTTTCCTTCATGCCCCTCTTTTGATCTCTTTTGGTGCAGGGTTGCTGTTAGCAGAAAATACAGCGTATTTGAGACAAAGTGTGCACAATTCCTCTTCCAGAAAGCAGGCCTTTGAAGAAAAGGCTGGTGATCAGAATAAAGAGAGGCAGTGGGAAGGAGGGGCTGCAGAGGCACAGCCAGGAGGAGGAATCCAAGACACCAGGGCAGGCTTTGATATCCCCACTCAGCATCACTCTGTGGCTTCTCTGATTCGCTGTTGGGGGTGAGGGGAGTCCTCTTGCAAGGAGGTGAAGTGGTTAAGAAGGAAGGCAAGGCATACAGCTTTGAAATGACAGTGAAGTCAGCAATCTTTCTCCAAGTCTCAGAGGGTGTTATATAGAGCAGGTTGGTGAGAGGCAGTGAATGGCTTCATGTTCAGTACACTTTTATGTGTGGTCGAATGCATACCATCTCATATGTTCACACTTACGTATGGTCACACACATATACTCATATGCTCACACTCCACATATACACATATACACACATATATCCATTCACTTGCATGTTCACATCCCACATTCACATTTACTCCAATAAACTTGCACTATCACAAACTCAAACACACACACTCAGAGGAGGGGGCAGAGGAAAGCAAGAGAGAGACATGCTCATGTACCTACAAGCACACTCTACACTGTCTCATATAATCATACACTTGAGACTACTCATACCATCTTATAGACATATCTACCTACTCACACACATAGTCATACACAGGCACACACAATACTATCTGACACAGTCACTTAGCTATATGCACACAAACACACCCCTACACTGATAACTTATACATGTGTACATACACACTTTATTCCCCGTCACACAGATACATGCAAACTCACCTTGGACGGTTGTCTTGAGAAGACCATTTTCCCAGGTATAACCCAAAACAGTTCTTATAATTCTCCTTCTCTGGGGTTTCTGGTATCATTTATCCTAGCCTCTGCATTCTTACATCTGAGCACCATGTCATAATTTTTCATCCAGCTGCTTGTTTCTTAAACCTGTGATTCAGGTCAACCTCTCCCTACTACCCTTGCTCTGGGCTATCTTACCTGCTTTCTTTACAATGCCTGCCTTTAGCTGGATAAACTAAACCAAGGCAGTAATAGCCAGTGACAGTTTATTAAGCAGTAGCTCTTGGTGAGACCCGAACTTTCATGTAAGATGGGCCTCTTCACCCCTAGAGGCTGCAGCTGTCATCTGGGCTTCCAGCTGCTGTAGCAGATTGGTACAGACCCTGATGTATAAAAAGCCTATGGGTCCAGCTATCCTAGGAATTTCTCTAAGTCATAAAGCAAAATGGGTGAGGACTCAACTTTCACCTAACCCCACCAATCAGCCCTCACAAAGTTACTTGGCTATTTGGATTCTGTTTTGTTTGCTCTGATGTGGAGTTTGTGACCCTAAAAATAATAGTTTTGGCATAGAAAACTCCCCAACCCCCATAATATAGACTGCCTGTGAAGTATGTGTAACACTTTTTGCTTGGGTGTCTAGTAGGAATCTCACACTTAGGAAAGTGAAAACTAAACTGAAGGCCCACTCTAAACTATCTCTTCTTGTGGTCTTCCCATTTGGTAAGTTTGATAGTCAGGTTTTATTAGAGTAACAACTTACAGATAGATAGATTAGATAGATAGATAGATAGATAGATAGATAGATAGATAGATAGATAGATAGAAAGAAAGATAGATAGATAGATAGATAGATAGATAGATAGATAGATAGATAGATAGATAGATGAATGGATGGAAAGATAAATAGATAGATAGATAAGGAGGGATTTATTAGAATGACTTTCAGGCTGTGGTAAGCTAGTCCAACATTGACTGCCTATGAATGAAAGGTTCAAGAATCCACCAGTTGTTCAGTCCATGGGGCTAAATATCTCAGCTGGTCTTCAGTATACACTGGAATCCTGAAGAAATAGGATCTAATGCTAGTGAAGGGATGGACTTGCTGTGAGATGAGAGTAAACTTCCTTATTCCATGTCCTTATACAGGCTTCCAGCAAAAGACATGGCACAGATTAGAGATGGTCTTCCCTGTAGTTAGAGTTTTCCTGCCTGGCCCACAGTCAGGACAAATCTCTCTCACCCATCAGTCCCATAGTCACTCAGACCCAACCAAGTAAGCACACAGAGACTGATATTGTTTACAAACTGTATGGCCGTGGCAGGCTTCTTGTTATCTACTTCTTCTATCTTAAATTAACCCATTTCTATTTATTTATACTTTGCCACATGGCTTGTGGCTTACCAGTACCTTACATCTTGCTTCTCATGGCGGCGGCTTGCAATATCTCTCCCTCTGCCTTCCTGTTCCCAGAATTCTCTTCTCTCTTGTCCCGCCTATACTTCCTGCCTGGCCACTGGCCAATCAGAACTTTATTTACACAGAGTAATATCCACAGCACTTCCCACCTCAAAAGATCTGGATTAAAGGTGTATCTTCCAACCTTAAAGATCCAAATTAGAAGTGGATATTTCTACTTCAAATTAAGCAAAAATCTCTCACAACTGTGCCCTATCTTTGAGTTTTAGTTAATTCCAGATGCAGTCAAGTTGACAAACAAGAATAGTCATCAGAGTCAACCCCTTGTGAACTTGACACACAACCATATCTCCTTATGTCATGATTAATTTCCAAATGAAAACAATAACCAGGTCATAATTACCCCTAAACATGATTTAACTATCCCTTGTACAACTGCAAATACATTATAAATTTAGATATGTGGCAGTGTACCTTGAGGGACATTCTTTTAGTATCTCAAACTTAAATGAGATAACTATTGATATTATCTTAACTGATGTCACATCACATGATAAAGAAATTGAGAAAAGAAAATATAAACATCTGTACAAACACATTCTTAACAAAATATGGTAGAAAAACTCATGCCAATTATAATCCTCATTTCTGTAACTGGTCATATGGCCTTAGCTAGTATTTATAACTACCTTACTCTACCATCCATTCTATATTTTCCCTACCCTTGGCAAGTACCTCAGCAGGTCTTGGTTCTTTTCCTGGAGAAGTGACCTATATTTCCATTCCTGAGGAGTCTGTGTTCTTTGTCAGTCTGTCTAGATTAGACTGTTGTAGTTTCCCATGACTTTAATCACAGGACATGGTAGCACCAAGAGATGCCCTAAAGGGTCTCCTGCATTCTAGACATAAACTTTCTTACCTTCATTGTGTGAAAAGCAATCCAATTTTCCAATGGTAATCTGGATCAATCACCCCTCCTAACACTGTTATTTCTTTCTTAGCATGTTGACTTAAGGTCATCAGAAGGGTGGAAACATGGGAGGAGAAGTGGATCCCATGATCGTGGGCCCACTGTCATATTCTCTGCCTGTGAAGTGAGTTCTTTGGTCAAAAGCAATACTGCATGGAATACCATGATGGTGGATAAGGCATTTTGTAAGTTCATGAGTGGTGATTTTGGCAGAAGCATTACTTGCAGGAAAGGCAAATCCATAACCAGAATAAGTATCTTCTCCAAGGAGGACAAAGTTTTATCTTTTTCATAGAGGTAGTGGTCTACTGTACTCAACCTGCTACCAGGTTACCTGTGATAATCACCCCAAGGCATGGTGCCATATCTGTGGCTCAAAGTTGGACTTTGCTGTTGGCAGATCTGGTACCTAGCAGCATCTGTACCTAGGTCAGCTTTCGTAAATGAAAGTTCATGTTGTTGATCTCATGCATAACCCCCACCTCTGCCACCATGGCCACTTGTTCATGGGCCCATTGGTCAATGAAAGGAGTGCTAGGGAAAAAGTCTGAGTGTCCACAGAACATTCATCCTATCTACTTGATTATTGAACTTCTCAGATGAAGTCACCTTTTGATGAGCATTTACATGGGATACAGTTTCTTCACATCTTTCACATGCTTGGAGAGATCTATCTACTTACCTCTTCTCCAGATGTCTTTCTCACCAATTTTTCAATCATGCTCTTTCCAAGTCCCTGACCATCCAACCAATTCATGTTTACAGCCCATGAATCAGTGAAAAACCTCACATCTGGCCATTTCTTCTTCCAAATAAAATGTATAACCATGTGTATTTCTCAAAGTTCTGTTTGCTGTGAAGATTTTCCTTTACCAGTGTCTCACTAGGAAAGGGTTGGAATGTTGCACCTGTCCATTTCTGTGTGGTGCCTGCAAAATGTGAAGAACCATCAGTAAACCAGGCCCCAGTCTTCCCATCCTCAATCAACTGATCATAGTACATACCCTATGTGGCTATGGGTACATGTTTAGCTACAAATGGCATTATAATGGGAATAGAAACCATAGGAATTTGGGCAACTTCTTCATATAACTTAATTGTGCCTTAAGGACCTGCTTGGGCCCAATCATGTATATACAATTTCCATTTAATAATGCATTGCTGCTGTGTACTTCCTACTTTATGACTTGGTGGATAAGATAACACCCAACTCATGATACGCAGCTCAGGTTGCATGGTAACTTGGTGGCCCATTGTCAAATGTTCACTTTCCACTAAGGCCCAATAGCAGGCCAAGAACAGTTTTTCTAAGTGAGAATCATTGTCTGCCAATGATGGTAGAGTCTTGCTCCAAAATTCCAAAGGTCTCTTCTGTGATTCACCTATAAGGGCCTGCCAAAGGCTCCAAACAGCATCCCTATCTGCCACTGGTACCTCAAGTACCATAGGTTCTGCTGAATGATATAGTCTGCAGTGGTATTTTATTTGTGCTAAAATGTGGTGATATTTTATTTGTGCATTAATAAATAAAGCTTGCCTAGAGATCAGGGGAAAAGGCCAGCCATTTTAAGTAAACAAAGAAGTCAGGCAGCACATACCCTTAATCTCTTAGCAGGTAGAATCTCTGTGTTCAAGGCCACATTAGGGAACAGAGCCAAGTGTGATGACACCTACCTTTATTTCTAGTACCAACCACAGAGACCTGGAGGTCTATACAGACTGACAGAGCTATGTAGGAAGAGGAAGTGAGGTACCTGTGCTAAGAGAGTCAATGAGAGGGCAGAACAGCAAGGCAATAAAGGTTTGGGTAGACAGAAAGTAACTCATTTGGAAGCTGCAGAGTTGGTGAAGTAAGGTTGGTTGGTGGCTTTCCCTATATCCCTGATCTAAGGCTTTCACCCATGTATTTGGCTCCATGTTTTTTACTTACTAAGACCATTTAGAAATTCATCTACAATAGTCCAAGTGGTAGAGCATACTGCACAGCAACCTGGACCTGTTGAAGATCCTTTTCCTGTTCCAGGCCCCACACAAAGCTAGCAGCTTTCTGAGTCTTGTGGCATGTGAACCAGAGTAACACACCCAAGTGAGGAATGTCTCCCCAATCCAAAAGGCCCGCTAAACATATCTCTGCATTTCCCACACCACTGGACTCCTAAGAATTTAACTGAGGTAAAAGGCCCTTGAATTTTGGTTGGTTTTAATTCCCATCATCTGTTATACATATGTGTTATCAAGGAGTCTAAACTGGTTACTACTTCCTATTCACTTGGTCTGATCAGCATAATGTCATCAATATAATGACTCAATATGATATTTTGTGGAAGAGCCAGGCAATCAAGATCCCTTCTAACTAAGTTGTGACATAGGGCTGGAGAGTTAACATATCCTTGAGGTAAAACTGTAAAGATATACTGCTGGCCTTACCAACTGAAAGCAAATTGCTTTTGGCTGTCCTTATGGACAGGTACTAAGAAAAAGGAATTTGCTAGATCAATAGCTACATTGCCAGGAGATGTGTTAATCTACTCAAATAAAGACTCCACATCTGGTACAGTAGCTGCAATTAGAGTCACTACTAGATTGAGTTTTGATAGTCAACTGTCATTCTCCATGGTCCATCTGACTCCAGTCTGGAAATAGATTCACAAGCGAGGGTTCTCTTTCACCATGATCAAATGCCACCTTTCTCTCCTTTGTTTGAATTTTTTTCTGTGTATACAGATCAAAAAAGAGTTTACTAGACTTCTTACTTAAAATTTATGCCTGGAAACATCATGATTAATTAGCCAGTACTAAAGGTCCATACGAGTCATGCCACCATAAAATTCACTTTTTCTGTGCTAACCATTATAGCTGTCTTAGTTAGAGTTTCTATTGCTGTTAAGAGACACCATGACCACAACAACTCTTATAAAGGAAAACATTTAATTGGGGGCTGACTTACAAGTTCAGAGGTTTAGTCTATATCATCATGGCAGGAAACATGGTAATGCATAGGCAGACATGAACCCTGGGAAAGGAGTTGAGAGTTCTATATCTGGATTAGCAGATAACAGGAAGAGTGAGTGACACTGAGCCTGTCTTGAGCACCTGAAATTTTGAAGTCTACCTCTAGTGACACACTTCCTCCAACAAGGCCACACCTACTCCAGCAAGGCCACACCTCCTAATTGTGCCACCCCTATGAGGCTATAAAGGCCATTTTCATTCAAACTACCACAATGAGTGAGGCCATTATGGCCATTGCTTTTTCTGTCTATGCTGCCCATTATAATAACTATGATCACCTTGCCTATGGTAATTCAGTGCTGCCACCTGGCCCCTGGTTCCACTTGCTCAAACAAGATCCCTCAAAGTTATCTTAAATACTGCATACTCTAATATAGATGTATCCTCAAAAGAGACACAAGTAACACTTCCCACTGACTCTCCACCACCTCCTTCAAGCCATTGTTGCCTCTGATAACTAATCTCCAAGGTTCCTGATCTCTCTCCAATATAGCCACAGGGATATTTTTGGGTGATACTTGCTTAGATTCAAGAGTTTGTGCCACTTGAACTTTGAAAAGGGTGTATACATCACTCAGAATAAAGACAAAACCTCCCCAATGTGCTACAGTGACCCCATAGACTCTGCCTTTATCACCACCCCTCTATCTAGTCCCCATTCAGTATTTGTTTCTTCTTGTCTTTTCTCTGATCCTATTCCCAGCCATATCAGCCTAATTGACTTTCTTCTTAAATTCAGCAATCACTTGGGCACTAAGCCCTTTGTACCTACTCTATTTTTTGTTTAGAAGGCTATTCCCCAAATAGCCTTCAAAACACAGGAAAACAAACCTCACCTCTCTTTCAAAACTGACCTCAAATGCTACCTTCTCAGCCAGTTCCCTGTTGCCTGCCCCACCCTCCACACACGTACACACAATGTCCTAATTGATACCCAACCTCTTAATTTTCTCTAACTTATTTATTTTGGTTATTGTCAATCTCTCTTTGTTTAAACTGATTGATATATGAGTATAGTGTTTGGTCTTTTGTGGTTATGTATATATCCCCAGAGATTAGAATAGTGCCTGCAACATATTGGGATGTAATAAACCTTGGTTGAATGGCTGAAAACATGAGTGAAAAGTGAACTTGTGTGATATTGATTCCATGCTCATGTCATAAGAGGCCTCATGAAAGTGCTCAAGTCTATTAACCCCATAAGTTTTTACCATCTGATGGGGGGTGGGGGGCAGAATCTGAAATCCCGTTGTGGAAACAACTGGATTTTTCCTGTGTCTTGCTAGGAAGAATCAATGAGATACCACATGCAAAGTACATGCTCATAGTCAACACTTAATGAGTGGCAGTGATTGTCACCACACTCTTGTCCAAGCATTCCCAGGTGGTCAGGTCAGTGCTAAGCATAAACAAACAAGGACATCTGGTGGGGGGAAAATAAGAGCCTCACTAAAACAGGTCCCAATGGCAGTCCAGGAAGAGCCTTTGATCAGGTAAGACCTCTGGTCTTTAGGGTGATTACTCTATATCCAACTGGGTAAAGATGTATGAAATGTCCCAGAGTGATAGGCAAACCCATTCCCGTGGGCCTACAGGAGAAGGCCACTTCCAAGTTTGGGAGACTGAAGGAGGATTGTGACTCAACAGAGTGCCCTTGTCCCCATTTCTCCATACTAGTCTTAGGTTTCCCTCCTATATGACCCCAGAGGACCACCTCCAATCTTAGCCTCTGGTTTATCAACAGCAGAATGAAGGTGGTTATCTAGTTTTCTCACTGCTTTCTACAACCTCCTCCATCTCTGAGAAGCTGTCTCCCTGTTTACTATGGTCTGAAATGCCAGAGGGTGCAGAATGCCCCCCCCCTGGCTTCCTGCCCAGTGAGTGGAATTAGGGAAGCTGGGAGCTGCCTCTTTTCATCTTCTTCTGCTTCTAGCAGGAGACAGCTGGAGCTTTCTTGGAGGCTGCCCACTGCCAGGTTCCCCCAAAAGTGCTGACTCCTGTGTGTCTCTCTGCTCATTTTCTATGCATTGAACTTCAAACACGGGAGAGGTGCTCAGGCAGCAAGATGGGGGGATTTGGCCATTATGTTTTCTCTTGCTCCTTTCCCCTCCATCTCTCTCCAGACAGGATTATGAGTTGCACCTATTAATTCTTGTCTGGAAGCAACAAACCAATCTTTTCTCTTGGTGGAGTTTTATAACCTCCTCTGTGGATATAGTGAAGTCTGGGGCCTTTCCTCTTCCCCAGAGTTGCATCTAGATGGAGTGGGGGTGCTTTGAGTTAACCTGCTAAGGAGGCACTGTGGGAGGCCCAACAGCAGAGGTACTAGAGGGAAGGGAAGGGAAGAGAATTGTGCTTAGCCTGTGGGACCTCGAGAAATCCTCTAAGCTTCTCCACAAGACAGCCAAAGCAACTAAGTAGAATGTGCCAGTGAACTTATTTATTCATCCCTCTGCTTTGGATAAGTAACCTCCCAAATTCCAGGCACACTGCTAAATCCCAAGATGCAGGACTAACTAGACACAGCCTGGAAGCCAGTCATTAGACAACTTGAAGAAGAAACAGTAAAAGTCATGCTCCCAGTTGTCTGATCATGCAAAACAGGAGGCATTCAACTCTCTTAGAGAGACTGGAGAGGCTCACCCATGCAACCACACCCCAAGGGGATTCTAAAATCTAAGTAATAACCATAAAAGGGAATAAATAAGCACTTATATTCTAAGTATGGGCTTAGAATCTAAGGCACTGCTCCAGCCACATGTCCCATCAGATGGCTAAAAGAGAACTGGTCATAAAATCAGAGTAAGATAACGAAAGAGAAATGCAGGACCTGGTATATCATAATGAGGGTGGGATGACAATGGTAGATGCCCTAAGGCTATGGCCAGGTGTGCTTTTTCCAACACGGGAGGAGGTGATGAAGTGGGATTGTGACTGAGGGATTTGTACAAGGAAGGACCAGAAAAGACTTCTTAGAGGGACTTGCAGTAATTATCTGGTTGGGGTGGCCAGAAATTAGGTAAGCAATGGGTAGGAAACAGGACAGGGCTGTGCTTAAAAGGTGGAATTAGAAGGCCTTTGAAATGATTCCATGACAGGGCTAAGAGGAAGCAGGGAGGAACAGAGGGAGAAAAGAAGGGAGGGGGAATCCTGGATTACTCATTTGGGTGCCTGGGTGGATGATAGTGACATTTGCTGCATAAAAATATCCAGCCTGAGACACAGATTTGCGGAGGAATGGCAGGCTCGTTTTTCAGAGCAGAGCAGCGGAGTCTGTGCTTAAAACCTTATAACAAGAGAAGCTTATGAACAGTTTCAGGGACTGGGTCTGCTGCTCATGAGAAAAGCCAGTGTGTGAGTGTGTCAGGGAGAGTATGGGGAGGGGCAGCCACAGAACAGCTGGGGATAGAGGGACAACCCAAAGCCATAGGGTTAGATGCAACTTTTCTTAGAACAAGAGAAATTGGCATGGGGTTAAACAGGGTTAAAAAAGAGAAGAACACACTTGGTCACTGGGGCTGTTCCTAGGCTGATGGCCTGGCCATGATTCTCCATGAGAAAGAGTTGCTTGTCAATGGCTTTTTCCAGGGCCCCAGACTCTGAAACTTTCATCCTCTACCCAGAATCACTGCTACAAATCCATTGCTATCCCAGCTTCCTAGAACAAGCCATGGTATGGGCACGTAAGACAGGTATTCTTCATAGTGACTATTGGAAATAGACCATGACCAAAGCCAAGATGTAAGCTCCACTTCAGATCTGACAGCAACCCCAACCCAGATGACCACACCAGGTCCTGTCTCTTGATTTTGCACTGATTCCTATGCTACACTCTTGTCCTCCTCTGCTTCCTAATCCTCACAAGTTTCTTTGGGCCTCTACTAAGCCTTCGCTCACTTCCAAGTCCTGGCTATGAAGGTCCTTACACGAATCCCTACTCAGTGACTAGGGCCTCACACACTACCCCAAACTCAGGGAAGTACTAGAGGCTGGATGCCTACAGCTGGCTTTTTTGGACCTCATTCCTTTTGAAGCATACGTCTTGGCTCTCTTTCAGGGTGAGATGCTTTGGTTCAGTCAGAATACTGGGCTTGGAGTTGAGGTTTAAATCATGTTCATTTCAAGAGAAGAATCTGGGAGCCAGCTACTAGACTTCTTCTGTCTGTCCTAATTGCATTTGGTCCATTCCACCTTTAGCTGGCCCCTGCACAGTGACTTGATCTTAGCTATCCACTTGCCTCTCATGCCTGCATGCTTCGCTTCTCTCCACCTATTGCTGGACCCTTCCCATAGAGCTGCCTTGGAATACAATAGACATGCAACAATTGCTCTTTAATGGAAGTAATGTCTGTAGGGATGCTCAGTGGTTTTCCCAAGTGATAGGCTCTTTTGGGGGCAGGATTCTGAGATTTGCCTTCCCTGTCCCAAGCTTCTTTCCTTTCTTGATTTCCTCTTCTTCACTTCCTCTTGAAACAGTGAAAGCTCTCTTCAAGGAAACAGTGCTTTCCAGGCACAAAAGGGCAGTTGCACATAAGAAACCACAGCAATTGTGACAGCATGCAGGAGACTTTTGAAAGCCCAAACTAGACAAAATCCCAGCATGGAGCTGGAGAGTTTGCCATGAAATCCCACCACTAGCTGAGCAGCTATTGATATTTGATAGCTGATGGAGAAGGGAGAGTCATTTTTCTTTAATGATGTGACCCCAGGTAGGTGGACCACTCTAGGGCAGGCACAACTTCCCAGAATAGTTGGACAATACAAACAGAACTCAGTGAGGGAGAAAAACATAAAACTCAAAGATGGGTGAGGAAGGAGTTGAGAGTAGAGAAGATGTATATGAAAGGAGTTGGGGATGGTGAACATGATCAAAATACACTTTATGAAATTATCAAGGAATTAATAAAAATATTATTTTTAAGGAAAAACACCAGTATCACTTCTTTCTTTCTTTTTTTTTTTTATAAAACAGGTTTTAAATATTTTTATTGTTCTCCAGTTGTGACTCAGGGAACTCTCTCGTCCAGGAACATGACTGTTGATGTGGGGCTCTACGACTGAGCCCTGACTCTTGAGAGTTGTTATGAACCATGTAGAGAAGGATCCCAAGGTTACTTGAGCAACAAGCAGAGCAGGTGTTTGCTTCTAAAGACTGTACTACATAGCGCTGGGACAGATGAAGAGCCTGTTAGGTAAGGAAAGCAAAACAAGCATTCGCTGAGCACTTGCTGCAGGTACCCGGTCCATGCAGAAGTCAGAAACAGAAGGACAACTTGGTTAGTCTTCCTCACAAATCTGAAAAGGAGACCTCTGAACACCCATTACGCTGGAGAAAGAAGGCATGAGAAGAGGCAAGGAGGCAGAAAGGAGAGGTTGTTTGTGGTAGAGGTGATGTCACTTTGGCAGAAGCTATAGAGCCTGTGTGATGGTCTCTGCATGGACCCAGGCTCTCATATGAGCATGAGTTGGACTAAGTGACCTCTGATCAGTACTAGCTCATTTTCACACTTCAATACAGTGTTAGTCTTTGCTGAAGCAATGCTCAGCTACAGGAGACCTCAATAACCCTCCTGTCCCTCAGTTCCTTTAGACTTGAAGACACAGTCTACAGAATTGTCAACAGTGCCATCAAGTCCCACATATGATGTTTTAGGCTCTGGAACCGGGGCAAGGAGAATGAAACAGCGGATGGGCCTAGGAACACACAGTCAGTACACCACTACTGTTCTGTTGCTACTGTGTAGCCCCCGCCAAGGAAGCAGGATGATTCACATCCTTTGGTTCTCAATGGTTCTCAAGCTGTCAGTTTGAGTAGAAAGAATCCCTGAGCTCTGACTTGCAAACACAAAGCAGAGATGCTTGTAAATGCTACATAAAAGAGTACCCACCATTTGGGTGGATATCTCTGTGCCTCCATTTCAAATCTGCTTTCTCCCCTTGAGTGCTACAGACTCCCTAGGAATGCAATAAGCACAATTCAAAAGCTATTGATCAGCTAGGATGCAGCTCTGCAAATGTAAAAGAAGATGCAATCACAGACATCAACTCATTTCATTGACTCCATATTTTCACATTTTTACACTCTCACATAGCACGAAACCTTCTCCTTTGACTTCACAAACTCACAAGGAGTTTGGTGTGTACTTGTGCTCTTCCCTATTCTGGATGACCAAAATATTGGCATCTTCTCTAGGCTGCCTCCCAACAGGTTCACAGGACACTGGGTCTCCAAATGTCACTTAGAGGGGCAGAAATTACATATTTTAAACTTCTTTAAGCCATCCCTGTATCTCTCCAACCCCACACTTTTCACTAGCTGGAGATGCTTCACACACACACACACACACACACACACACACACACACACACACACACACACACACAAAGGTAGGAGGACTAATCCCTCACCAAAACTCATCATCCACACCCAGGAAGAGGTGAGGCTGCACTGCCCTTAATTGTATGACAGAGTGAATAAGAGTAGGTACATAAATTGACTCTAGACTGTTAGGGGAGTAGAGTGAGAGGGAAATGTTTCTTAGCCTTCAAGCAAGAAACAAAGAAGAAGGAAGTACCTCCTTAGAACCTGGGAGATTGCTCCTACCATCTGATTCTATGGTCAATAATATTGATAGACCTGGGCTTTCTACCAGTTTCTTGATTTTTCTTCTTTATTCTTCTAGCCTTGAACTAAAATTGTAGGCTAGGTCAAGGCATTATTGTCTCAGCTAAGAAGATTGAACCTGATCTCCAAGTAGAGTGAAGTGTGATACCTTGCAGAGCTAGCATGAAAATGGGGCTGGGTACTAGGAGTCATTCTCAGGTGTCCCTACAATAGCCTGTCTCATTGTTGTGGTGCCCAGAACATCCAGGCCTGAGTGGTACATGTAACAAAAAGGTAAAGAAAGTTTTGTCATTTGAGCATTCCATATGTGGATACCATGCATGCTTTACCATGGCATCCTGCATTCTGAGTTCCTACACAAAGCAGCTATCACATGGCAAGTCCTCAAGAAATGAGCCCATCCCCTAGTCATCACCATCATCTTTACCACCATCAAGGCTGTACCATCAGCTCAGTCTCCTGTTGTCATAGCAGGTTGCCTTCAAGGAAAATTAGGAGAAGGGGACAGTTCCAAATATATTTTATACTAGAGCACTCAGGTGCACTAACTACTGAAGTTGGCAGCCATAGGCTCATGTTCCAAGTCTCCTCACCCCAAAACCTACAATGGTGAAACTGAAGATCCTCTAAATGGAATAAATTAGGTGATACTCCAAGCCTTTTACTTTGTGCACTATGGTAGTCATAGAAAGAAAGCATTCAGCAAATGGGTGATCAGCATCATTCCACTCCTCATGCCTACATATGTAAATACAATCAGCTGTCCCAGTATCCATGGTCTCTCCCCCATGATATCTCCAGGTATTTCCAGTCTACTTTTCACATCTTCCATTTATCTATCCTGATTCTTACTGCCTCTGACTGAACTGACACTGTCCTTGCAGTAGATCCTGGGACAAGGAAAGGACATCTGGACCATTTGCTGAGATACCCATGCTCTGGAAGAATAGGGGCATAGGGAGAAGCAGAGGAGCAGCTTCTGCATAGGGTAGCTCATATTGAATACTCTGGCTGGGTCTGAGAGTAGACAAGAGAGCCAGGGGATAAACTACCCCACATGAGTGCAGGTTTGATAGGATGGTACTACTTGAGTTTGACATTCAGCCTATGGCCCTTTCAAGTATGTGCTCCTTTCAAGGTACCCTACCTGACCCTCTTCCATCACCTCTCCTGACTCTAGTCCTCTTTCTTCTCCATCTCTACACATACACATTCATCTCAGTCTACTTCTTTTTCCTCTACATGTATTTTATCAATTCTCTATCTCTAGTTCTTTCTCCCTCAAAACATTGTCACCCATAGCCCACACTCTACACCTTTCCTTGCACTCTGCCTTGGGAATAGCCTTTTGGGTCCATTCCTGAGTGTCTCACCAAGTCCACCTTCCAGTCAAGTTCTGCTGGATTCACCCTCATTCTCCCTCAGCTCTATGACCTCTTCCACCATACTGCCCACCTACATGCCTGTATCCTGGAGCCAGTGCCCCAACAATTAGCACCAGGAGTTTAGTGAAAAGAATGATTGGTAAGCAATACCTGGCAAAGAGGTGATGGCATCACAGTCCAGCTTTGCATCCAGAGACTTCCCTGTTAGCAAGACATCAGCTAGACCAAGAAGAGAATGGAAGGGGAAAGGGGGTGGGGGAAAAAGGAGATACTGCAGAACAATATTTTTGTACACTATGAATATGTATTACTCTCATTTGCTAATAAAAGCTGATTGGCTATAGCTGGGCAGTAAGAGGTTGAGCACAAGAGCCAAACTAGGAAAATTCTGGGAAGAGTAGGACGGAGTCAGGAAGTCATCAGACAGATGCAGAGGAAGCAAGATGAGAATGCTGTACTGAGAAAAGATATCAAGCCATACATAAGAATTATGTGTTAATTTAAGTGTAAGAACTAGTTAGTAATAAGCCTGAGCTACCAGTCAAGCATTTGTAATTAATATTAAGCTTCTGAGTGTTTATTTGGGAAATAGTGGGCAGGAGAAAACCCTCTGGTTACAAAGAGAAAAGGAGGAGGAGGGAAGGGAAGACCAATGTCTGTTCTGACTGCCTTGCACCTGTGTTGTACCATGCTGTCAGGATAATCTTTGGCCTACCCATTCTTTCCAAGTATCAGTATCAGGATAAGGTATTAAAGAAGCCATAATATATACATTGAACTGTCCTAGGCCTTCAAAAAGAATAAAGAAGCATAGAGTCTGCATCAGGAAGCCCAGATACAGTGGAATGGATGGCATACATTCACAAGGCAATCTGAGAGAGTGATGATTTAAATAAGAATGATCCCCATAGGCTCATATATTTGGATGCTTATTCATGAGAGAGTGAAACTTTTTGATAGGATTAGAAGAATAAGGTGGTGGGGACTCATTGGAGAAAGTGTGTCACTAAGAGTGGGCTTTGAGATTTCAAAAGCCCATGCTAGCCTCAAGTTTTCTCTTTGCCAGTGGATCAAGACATAAAGGTCTCATATACTACTCCTATATCTGTGTGCCTCCATGCTCCCCACCGTGATGATAATGGACTGAGCCTCTGGAACTGTAAACAGGCCCCCATTAAGTGCTTCCTTTTATAACAGTTACCTTTGTCATGGTGTCTCTTCACAGCAATAGAACATCGACAAAGAGCAACATGATAATGAAAAAATTCTAAACTTTGAATTTGAATAGAGCTTTTGAAAACATTGCAATCTGGGTAACTTATAAACAATAGGAATGTGCTTCTCACAGTTCTAGAGTGAGAGAATGCCAAGACCTGAGTACCACAGATTCAACATCTGATGAGGGCTCATTTCTCACAGGCACTGACTTCTGGCTGTCATCCACCTGGCAGAAGGGACAACTTTCACAAGTGGATTAAACCCACTCGTATGTGTCTCATCTTTATGATTTAATGCCCTCTTGCTATGATTTAGCTATGAACTGGCCCTTCCTACCACCACCAAAAAAACACTCTTATGTTGGAGACATAATCATTGGGTTAATATATTGATCTATTCTTGAGTTTTTTACTTACTGGGAAATGACAGAACTAAGAAGTCAAGCCTGCTTGGAGGAAGTAGGAAACGGGGCATGTTTTAAAGAGTTATAGTCAGTTCCTGGAGTCTTCCTCTCTCTGCTTCCCTGTCACATGAGGTAGACAGATCTGTTCCACTGCAGCTACTCTGCCATGATGCTTATCACAGGCCCACAGTAATGGGACCAAGGAAGCATGGATAGAAACTGCAGAAACTGAGAAAAAATATAACTTTCCCCCTTTAGAGCACTTCAGAGGTTTCTCCGTGCAGTGAAAGGCCTGACTAACACACTTCCTGAAGTGCTACCTCTTAACACTGTAGCACCGAAGACCAGCTATCAACATACCCAACTGGGAGAGACATAGACACTCAGGTTGTGGAGGTAAGAAGAATATCTAAGACTAAGAGCTTCGGTATAAAATGAAGCCTCTCCAGTAGCTATTGTGTTAAATACACAAACAATGATCCCCTTGGGGGCCTGAAAAGACCAGGGATTTTATGTATTTCAACTCATTTAATCAGCAATATTAACTAAGCACAGATTAAGTGTCTTATAATGTGGAAGAATAATGAGATCATTGGGAAAAGTCAGACATGGCTTCTGCTGTCAAGTAAAATGCTACACAGGACTTGGACAAGGGAAGAATCTATTTAGCTATCTATCAATCATCTATCCTTCTGTTTATTTATAAATTATTTATATAAATAAATAATATTTATCTGTATATTTATATATTATTTATGTTTGTCTATATATCATTATTTCATTGTTTATTATATTTCATTATTTCATTCAATCAATCAATCAGTCTATCTACCTATTTATCCATCCATATATCTATCTTCACTGGTAGCAAGTCAAAGCCAGAGCTTGTGAATGCAAGTCAAGTGCTCTACCACTGAGCTGGACTTCCAGTCCTTTTTTTAAAAGTTTTTTCCAGAGTGTAGCCCAGGATGGCTTTGAACTTTCTGTGTAGCCTGCTCTGGCCTCAAAGTTGCTATCTTTCTGCCTCTGCCTTCTCAGAGCTTGGATTACAGGTGTGTGCTACTGTCCCAGCTCTAAAGCTTGGTTTTAGACCATACAGATTTGAGATAGAATTTTGACCTTTCCCCTCACACTCAGAGCATGGTCAAGTCACAACTTCTTTGGTTCTACTAGTCCATCTACAAAATATAAACAAAAGTCTTTGAGGGTGCTTGAGCTATCAGTAGCTAAAACCAGCACACATTAGCCCTCATAATCTCTCTCTCTCTCTCTCTCTCTCTCTCTCTCTCTCTCTCTCTCTCTCTTCCTCCCTCCCCCTTTCCTCCATCCTCTTTTTCTCTCTCCTTCTTCTTACCTAATTCAGTTTCATATATACAAACACTTTTTTTTTTTTTACTTTTCATAGGACATTCTAATTTTTTTCAAGTTTTACATTTAAAGAAATATTGGAAAGATAGTACGGAATTCCTATCCCGATAGCCTATTTCTTCTATTATTAAGCTTTACAGTACACTAGTCATAATTAATGAATCAACACTGATTCAGTATTACTAACCAAGTCCCTACTTAGATCAGGTTCTATTAGTTGATACCTAATGCCTTTTCCTCCTCCTCCTCCTCCTCCTCCTCCTCCTCCTCCTCCTCTTTTGTTTGTTTGTTTAGGATCCAGCTAGAAGATGGCATTATAGTTACATGTTCCCCGGGTGTTTCTTGGTTGTGACAACTCTCCTCACCTCTTCCTTGGTTTTGATCATCTTGGCAGTTTCCATAAATAGTGGTCAAGTATTTATGCAATGTCTTTCCATTGTGATTGCTTGGTGCTTTTCTCAGGATCAAAATGAGTTATGAGTTTGGGGAGGCCAGTCGTGGTGATGAAGAGCCACTCCCATGCCTTGGTATGCTCACTCCTGACACGACTTTATCCCAGTTGATCTGGAATTGGATCGTCTAGCTAACTCATTTCCCTTCTGTGAAACTTTCTCCCTTCTCACATTAATTATTATTTCTTACTAGCTAGTAAAAAAAAAAAGACAAGTAAGAAAAGCAAACTCTATAAGGCAATGCATTGGAAAATCAAAACAATGGAGACCAATAAATACAAGAAAGAGAGATCTGCAGAGCTATTGAGGTCAGCATAAACTCCATAGCAGAGGACTTCAAAAAACCAAGATATTCGTGAGGAAGTAACTAGTATATGGACTGAAGGCAAAGAGTAGGAAGAGTGTCCCAGGTGTGAGCAGTGTCAGCAGAAGGGTAGAGGCAGGAAGGAGAGCAGGGTGTCTTAAGTCGGGATGGGATGGGCACTACCTCACCGTGTGGATGGACATATGGGAATGACTAAGGTTGGGTGTGAAAGGACCTATGTACTGCAGGGTACTCCCGTCTGGACCCTGAATTAGGCACAGACCTATACCCAATACCAATTTCCAAGCACAAACCAAACACAAAGAGATCCTTTATTAAGCATGGTAAAGGGACAAGGTAACTACATATGAATAGGCCAGAAACAGTAGCAAATTGCTTTGTAAGTATTCGTTTTAAGTGGGAAAAAGGGGAGGTTTGTGTTAGAATGAGCTGGTATGAGTTGGTAAATTCTGATTGGGTATTTTAATTATGGTCATCGAAATAATGAAGTTTGATTGCTGTACCTTGATGTTTTGATAGTTGGCCCTTGGTGATCAGTCTCAAGGATGAGTCAGGCATAACAAAGTGGCCAAATAAAGGAATAGATTTTGGTAACTAGCTTTAGGATTGTTATCTAATGGTTTAGCAAGGGAGAAAGAAGAGGAAAAGGCAAAACCAGCCGGTGCCAGGTTGGCCATGTTCGGGCACCTAGAGCCCTTTCAGGGTGGGTGTATTGTGCTTCAGAAAAATGGTAAAATCATCTTCTTTGAAACTTTCTCTTTAAGTCTTGTCACTGTACAAGGGAGCAGAGTAAAAAACAGATTTGATGAGGAGAAGAAAGAGATCTCTGCAGGCCTCCAGGAATGATTCTGCATGAAGCCTGAAGCCCATCTCTGCCTCTTGCAAAGCAGCGAGAGGATCAAAGCACAAAGATCTCAGCAGCAAAAACAAGTGAGATCCAGTCATTGCATACCTAGCCACATACCCCAGCACACATACATGTGGGTGCAGGTGCATAATCTGGGCCCATATCCAGCATGACCCATGGTTTTATAGACATGCTCACGTCACCTCTTAGTATATAGATGCCTGTGAATCCAGGGACAAGGATGCATGTGTGCTGCGTAAGAAACAGCTTACTAAAGCTGACACTCCAAACTTGAAGACCCCTACAAACTGCCAGATGAGCTATTGGCGCCCACTTTCCTTACTGAATCAGCCCCCACCCCTCCCCGGCTAGAATGCGTGAACTGATTAATCTTCATTTCCTCCATTTCCCCCTCCATCGGTTGCTTGGCTACCCTCAGATGGGCCAAGCTTGGGGATTGGACTACAGTACTGGCTTTCTTGAGGGAAGTTGCTGAAGAGAAATCCAGTAAATACTTAATCTCTGACTGGCTGGAACTGCTGATAACCAGTTTATGAGGAGAAAATATGCCACATGTGGTTTCTGAGAACTAAGTTTCTAGTTCATTTCCATTGGCATGAGAGGGGGGCAGGAGGATGGCCAGAGGGTGGGAGATGTTGATTTGAAAATGAGAAACCATCCCCTTTTTGCTTGTCCTTCATCCAGAAAGGGGACTCTTACAGTGTCTGAGGTGAAAGATATAGGTAGCCCTTGGCCAGGCAGGATAAAAGGAGGGACCCTGACAAGGGATCCTCACTGTACACTAGGGCAACTACATACTGAGAGGGAAGGGATTGGCTGGTTCCCTCTGTCCCTCTGTCTCTCTGTCTCTCTGTCTCTGTCTCTCTGTCTCTCTCTCCTTTGGAGATTCTAGCCACCTCCAACAGGACCCATGAAAACCGAGTCCTTTATTCATGGTAGGTGGTACAACAGAGTAATTAAGAGAGCCACCCCTGGAACCAACCCATCTAGACTTGATTAAAACTCTGCTTGTCGGAAGGTGGCAGTCAGGGGGAAGTGGCATGCCCTTTCTGTGCTTCAGCTTTGTCTTCCGGAAAATGCCTAGCACATATAATCACTTAATAAATGCTACGTATTTATTATGTGCAAAATAATAAATTGCATACCCTGCAATGAAACCAGCCTTAGAAAATAAAGAATAGTAGCTATTTACACTCAGAACATGAGTACTCCAGATTTCTTTCAGAAGGCAGAGTCTACAATCAGCGTGTCCTTGTGTTAAATAATGGCCAGCATTTAATGAAATTCTTTAAGACTGTTTATTTAACCCACAAAGCTATCCTGCCAGGTTAATATGCATTGAGTTTAGAGGTATATTGACTCTCATCTTCTGGGCTTTAGCCAACTGAGACCAAGAGTCCCAGCAGGTCAGGATCTCACTGCACTGGGTTTAGATCTATGATCAAGATGAGGTCTCTTGTTGGCCTGTCTACTGCAGAGAAGGGGATTCTCACAGTGTTTTCTTCTGAAAGAGGACTTTCCTGCAAAAGCTGCCAGGCCCTGGACAAAGGGAAAGGTGGCCCATTGTGTGAATGCAGAGGAAAGAGAATAAGTTTGTTTGTTTTCTTGCTTCTGAATAAACAAAACTAAAAGAAAAAGCTTGGTGACTCGTGAACAGGAATAACAAGAAATAAGGGTATATTTTCAATCCTGCCCCCCTCCTGGAGAAACACGTGAGCCAGCAGTCTATGCCTGCCTTCATGTCATGGCTACTTTCTGTAAGTGTGGAGAATAGTACAGAGGGGCTAAGGGATCTGTATGAAACTTGAAGCTTCAAAACCAATGATAAAACCCGATTTCTGGGCACACGCACCTTGCATACCTCACATCCTGCAACAGCCCAGGCACACAGGCTGTCTTGCTTTACCGCTGGGCCACAGCCCTTCTCTGCACACCGCTCTGTCAGGAAGTGAGGCCTTCAGACAGTGATGATTAACCACCCGAACGGGCGGCACAGATAGTAAGTGCGGCAGGCTTTAAAAATAGCCCTGAAAGCCCTTGATGCATGCAGAAAGGGCAGAATGACACTCTGAGTATCTCAAGGAGGAGGGCACAAGTAGCACAAATGCTGGACCAGATGACCTTTCTTCATGCTGCCAGCGCAGGCTGTAAGAACTGCAGGCAACAGAGAGGAGCGCTAGGGCCACAGAGAGACCTCTGCCTAAGTACTTCTGACAAGAGGCCATT
The DNA here is from genome assembly GCF_903995425.1 of Onychomys torridus. Taxonomy (NCBI): domain Eukaryota; kingdom Metazoa; phylum Chordata; class Mammalia; order Rodentia; family Cricetidae; genus Onychomys; species Onychomys torridus. The sequence goes on along the minus strand of NC_050451.1, from coordinate 59,793,546 downwards.
GGCAGTGAGATGAGCAGATAGCTATTGCAATGGGGGAAGAACAGGGGAGGAAAGTGGAACCAGTACTGGGGAAACCAAACCAAGGCACAAATGCAGGAAAACTCTAGTCTGTGTTTCCACCTCTGCCCTGATGAAGAGTTAATATGGCTGCTGGGACCATATACACATTAAGCTCCTCAGCAGACAGGAGGGCTGGGGGTGCCTTGGAATCCAAGTACTAGGAGTCAGGACCTCAGAGCTGAGAGTATGGCCAAATGATATCAGTTAAGGGGACTCAAAACCAAGGAGGGGATGTAGGGTAGTTCCTGGACTAGAAGAGCCAGGGAGAGTGGGAATGGAGGAAGATGTCTTAGGAAAACAGTTAATGCAGAAGAGGCACTGGGCACTTGGTGCAATGATAACCAATATCCCATCACAGATCTTAAAATTTTGCTTTGAAGCAACAGCAGTACATCCATTAAGAATGAATAAAGGAAATCCATGGGAATTCTGGCATTCTGATTACCCTCTGCCATGAGTGCTGCAGGTAGGGTCCCCAAGAACTGGTGTTTTTCTTGTGAAAACAGATGCCAGCACCAGCTGACTACACTTGGAAATTGCTGTTTGTTCGTATGTATTTCTTTCTCTGACTCTTAGCCTGCCCATCTCTACTTATCTTAAGCACATAACGCTTGTAGATACAAAAATCCTTCTTGTCTTTCCGGTAGTAGCTAAGGACCTTCCCCATAGCTACTCTTCACCATGGCAGGAGCATCTGTCCAGCTCTTAGGGAGCAGAAACCTGACACCTGATATTCCTCCTCATTCTGGCTCCTCTGTATCCTAGCAATTTCACAGGTGAGAAATTTTCTCTGAGCCTATGTAAACAGACACCTGATTAAACTGGAGAACTTAGGAGATGAGCACCAATGCAAAGAGTTTCATATTTTCATTGTAAATAGCCCAAATATTTGGTCCCATTTCCAGTTTAAATGGGCAAACCATAATATTGATGGCTTGCAACAGATGCAAGATGAATTGAGCGACTCTACCAGCTAGCTGAACAACTTTTAATGGGGAATATATCGAAGCTATAAATTCCTGCAGACAGGATTGCTATGCAATAGCATAATATATCTTCTATTCAATCTTTTATACATTATGTTTTGTCCTGCATCCCCATGGATATATTTATGGATCTGGAGCTTTTCAGTGAAGACACGCCACGCATCTCCTCTTCTTCCCCTTCTCTGCGTTTCCACAGCTCCTGGAGATCAACCTCATTTATTCTTGTTCTTTATCAAAGAGCTAGAGTGTGTTCCTTGTCCTCAGGGCTGAGCTTCCTCTGTGAGAATGAGGCTTTGTGGCTCCAAACCTCTCTGGCATATTTTTGTCCACTAGGAGGCAGAGATGCCAGGAGAAATGAATGAACGGGTGCTTACAACTAGGAATAAACGCTGCCACTGTGCTCACTCCTTACATAATGGCTGGTGAACTCTGACCTCTAGCCCTATTTTCATATCACAAGTATTATAACCTGCTAAGCCACAGTCCCCTTGCTGCTGGCCTTGGGCTTTTCCTACTCATCAGACTGAGACGTGTAGTTAATTTTGCATTTCTGCCATCAAAGGATTGACAGGAGAACCAGTTTGATTTGGTTCACTGTTTCAGAGAGATTTCAGAGAGATAAGACAGAGTCATGGTGGCTAGGTATGTGGCAGACACTCCGCACACCATATTGAATGGAGAAGCCAGAATTGGGGGTGAACAGAACCTCAGAATCCTTCCTCTAATGATGTACGTTCACCTTCCAGACCCCACTTCCTAAAGGCTCCACAGCCTTTAAAATAGTGTTGCCAGCCGGGACTGAGCACTCAAAGCATGAGCCTGTGGGGAACATACCAGATGCAAACCATATTGAAGACTTCGTAAATCTAAGTCCCCACCCCATGAATTGAATGGAAACAAAATACAATAAACAGCAACAGGAGAGAGCAGCTAACTCAAGGGAGTGTCTTTGAGATAACTGACCCTGATCTGCCTCTCAGCTCGCCAGTTCTCAGCTGCCCAACATGCACTTTATTCAAAACCCCAGCTTCTTCATCTAGAAGGACAAGGGTAATAGTATTTCCAGTGGTGTTCTGCTAAATATTTAATAATCCTATTGTGTTTATTACCTTTGTTTTTAATGCATTTTATCTAATGGCAAGCTTATATAATTTTATTTTTAGTAACAGCTCTCTTTAACAAATAACCTACCCTTTAGATTTCTTAAACTGTAACAATCAGCTTTTATAAGCTGGTAGGAAGCAGTTCTCACACAGCCCCAAGTCCCACAGAGCATGCTTATGAAGGCTAAATCACAGGAAGTTTAGCACACGTTACTGATGCCTGGTCCAGAGGAATCCTTTCTTTAGTTATGGCTGTAAACACTAATGATAACAAGAAGGGTAAGGAGAAGGGCAGCATGTTTTAACTTGTGGATAAAGACTTAAAGATGAGTACAAAAATAAAGCATTTTTGTAACCTAAAACTCATTTAGTATGACTCTTAATACATGTGAGAAGGGGTGTCCACACCTATCCATCCCCAAAAGGAGTGAGGAAAGGAGAGAGGAGAGACAGGGAGGGCATTGGGGCTGAGAAGTGTGTTAGGCCTCCACAGGAGTCTGAAAAAGGAAAACCAATGGCCCTCCTTCTATTCTCTTGGGGGTCAGAGCATCACAAGGCCCTGGGATTTCTGTTATGTCTGCAGCATGGTTTGAATCTGGAACATTCCCCATAGTCATTGGTTGCTATTTCAAAATGTAGGCCTAAATAGTAGTAATCTTTACACCACTTACCATAACTGGTCCACTGTTTCCATCCTTTCATTTACAACAGCAGAAGCAGACTATGAACACATCTGCACAAACAGCTGTGCTTTTAGTTAGGTCATTAAAGGATGGATGACAAGGAAGATTAATGGAGCTCTCTCCTTCGGTGAAGTATGCTCCTGTTAACAACAACCTTGTTGGTTGTTGGAAGGGTGAGATAATCCACGTAAAATGGTTAGCATAGTGTGGGTTTCCTGATGCCAGTAGAGTTTAGCTGAGCCTGGGGAAGCCTAAACTTATGATATAGGTGGCTGGTGACTGTTTACAAACAATGACTGTCCAACAAGCTTTTCCTTTCCTTGGATTGTGAGCCTCAGAGATTCCACCCACCACTGTCTGGATCCCCGTGCCACTGCATCATCAATAAAAATGGGAGTCCTTGGACCCAGTGACCCAAAGAACCATGGAGTCTGCATTCATAGAGGGGCCTTCTGAGGCTGGTTAGCGCACCCCTCCCACACTCTGCCAATTTCAAGCACCAGAATCAGAGATCACCACTATCTTCCCTCACTTACCGGCTGCTTTTCCTTCCTTCCTTCCTTCCTTCCTTCCTTCCTTCCTTCCTTCCTTCCTTCCATCCTTCTTTCCTTCCTTCCTTCCTTCCTCCCTCCCCCTCCCTCTATCCCTCCCCTTTCCTTCCTTCCTTCTCCTTCTATTCCTCATTTTCCTCCATCACAGGCCCAGGAAAGGAAATCAGGGTCTGGAGACAGAGGCTCTGCATCTCCTAGTAGCTCAGGTATTTACTGGCCAGTGCCCTCAGCATGCTCAGTTGTAAACTGGGAACATATCCTAACACAGGAATGATAGAAAGCGATTAAAAATGATTTTTAAACTGATTCATATTCCACCTAGGATGGTGATTAGTATCTTCAGTATAGTAACGTGTGGCCTGAGGAGCATTTGAGACTTATTATTTTGTGTGTGTGCAGCCCTAGGTAGAGACAGAGAACGGTGCTTTTGGGTGGCTATGGAGAGCTTCTAGGCTGGACTGAATGCTTCACTCTGGGCTGAAGCTGAAAGTACTTGGGGAAAATAGGGTGAAACCAGATTATGAGTTCAGGCTTTACAGTGCAGGTAATGGGATATTTAGGAGCTTTGAGCAGAGGAATGACATGTAATTGAATTTGCTGAATCTTGTCAACTTGACTTGCTCTCCTGTCTCCATTACCTCAAGTAAATAGAGGCAGTTCTCAGAGCTTAACTTCAGCACTGCTCTCGCTCTCCCATGGAGATGTAATAGGACAGTGGATGAGAATGTCCAGGGTACTCCAGAGTTAATAGCCAGGACCCCCATAAGGTAATAAAATGCTGTAACCGAAGACTGTTCCTGGGCCACTGACATTTAGAGGGCAGGGCAGCCATGACAGATGATCTGTAGTCAGTGGGACAGTCCCACACAAAGGAGCATTACCCTATGTTTTGCCTGACCTATGCCATAGAGTCACTAAAGTGGAATGTGTAGCTCATCTATATCCTTGTTTTTACACCAGAACAGCTCGTTCTTCATCTTGAGCTGTTATTTTTGTTTCATGTGAGGTCATTCTGTACTGTTTCTTCTCCTACTGAAGAGCTTGATTATTATCCTGATAATTTTGCATTTTAGCAGCTACCTAAGTCTTCCTGGCATCATTGCCTTCCTTTTTCATGTGGAATCATTTACATATTATATGTTTACATACATACACACATTTTCTATATTAATGTTGTAGGGATATACATATATATAATTTTAGATCCATTTTTAAAATACAAAGCTATAAAATATGAAAGTGGGTCTTTCTCTAACCATAGTACTCAATCCTAACTTCACCCCACCCTTAAAATATCTCTCGTAAGGTATTTTATGTGTACCCTTCTACAGGTGTATGTGAGAGAGAGAGTTCATTTTTCCCACACAAATGCTTGCATAGTCCATACAATGTTACAGAAACATTCCTCAATCAGTACCTGGAATGTTTTACACTCTGCTGAAAGAAGACTGCTCATTCTACTGTAGCGTGATCACCATTATTTACCAGCTTCTGTTGATGGCCATCTCCTCAGCATATGCAATAAAATGTTTAATGGCCAGATGCAAATAATGTCCTGCATTGGCACAAATGCGGCTGCAGAACATTTTCTAGAATGGGAATTAATAAACTAAAGGATATGTGCATTTAATGCAGATAAGGAATATCTAATTTCTATTCCCATCAACAATGTGTTGGGACGCTCTTTCATTCACAGCTTGCCGTTGTGATTTGAATACAAGATGACCCTCACCTGCTCATGGTCACAGCTTGGTTCCAATTGGTGGCATTAACTTAGGAGGTTCTAGAAAGTATAGGACATGGAGCCTAGCTTGAGGAATAGGTCAGGTCACTGGGGGCATGTTTCTCAGGTGTCATAGCTTGTCCGGGGCTCCTTCCTCTGTCACTCCATATCACATCTGCCATGAGTGAATAGTCTCTGCCATAAGTTCCTCCAGCTGCGGTGTTCTGCCACATTGTGGCTCCTGGATGCGCAGAGCTCAGACAGACTGAAGTCTCTGAAGCCGTGAGTGAAATAAAGCCTTTTTTCCCTTTTAACTTACCTTTCTCACATGTTGGGTTACAGTAGTGACAAAACTAATCTACTTGCCTAGCAGATTACATTGACTTTTGTATTTTAGTCAATATAAGTATCTTGTTATAACTGTGAGAATCATTGTATTTTACTACTTAGATTTCATTTTTATTTCATTTTTCTTTGCATCTTTCTCTCATATTTCATTTGGACTACTAGACTTTTTCCCTTCTTGGTGTTTTGGCACACATATACATGATGTGTTGCAAACATTATGTCTTGTGTCATCTACTTCCTACTTTATTCACTGTGTTTTCTGTGAAGAGGTTTCATATATAGGCCAATTCCACTATTTCCACTCCTTTGTTTTCCTTTGACTTCCCCCCTCTTCCTCCTCCTTTTCCTCTTCTCTACCCTCTTTTTGTTCTCCTCCTTTACTTTCTCCTCCTCCCCATGTTCCTTCTTCTCCTTCCCTGTTGCTGAGTAACTGAGTTGTTGGGTTTTTTGTTTTTTTTGTTTTGGGTTTTGGTTTTGGTTTTGGTTTTGGTTTTTTTGAGACAGGGTTTCTCTGTATAGCTTTGCGCCTTTTCCTGGATCTCACTCTATAGCCCAGGCTGGCCTTGAACTCACAGAGATCCGCCTGGCTCTGCCTCCCGAGTGCTGGGATTAAAGGCATGTGCCACCACCACCCGGCAAGTTACTGAGTTTTTAAATGAAACTATAAAACACCTTTCTTACTCTGGTGTGATTAATAACAATGATAGAAAATTCCTATGAATTATTTGGATATCATTCTGGTACATTTGTGGTTCTTTAGCAATTTATTTTAGAGTAGAAGATGATTTAGAAACTGGGATTTATTGTTTTCTGAATAACTACACAGTTTCTCTAAAATTTGTTGAAAAGGTTACTTTTATTAATTTATTTTAAATGAACCTGTAGCAAAAAAGAAAGGAAGTGTAGGACATGAGGTAAAGTAAGGACCTGAATTCTGACATCAGATGGTAGATAGGGGTTCAAATGTCAGGTTAGAATAGAAATTCCCCATGCATCCTCTGTTCTTACAGTCTCAGCATCCCCAATACACTGTTGCTGTTGAACATTCAACTCAAGCGAGCTAATCTTCCTCATTATCTAACTACATGGACTCCTTTGAGTGCACCTTTTCACCGTTTTTAAGTTCATATATCATTATTTTGGATGCCATTGGTCTCTGCCTGATTGTTTGTGTATGAGGTCTTCCATTATCTGAGTGTTGTTTTCTATGAGCCTTCATGCTAAATTCTCTTAGAGCTTGTAGCAGGTTGTCTCTCTTGGCTTTTCCCACTATTAAATTCATGCACCTGTAATTACTAACAACGCCACCTCCTTTCCCCCAATATTTGTAGTTCTTATTTCTGTCATATTTAATTACTTTATGGACTATCTCCACTCGTAGACTTTCTTATCTTGTTAGTGACTTTAATGTGAACATTTTGCCATCTTATAATGTTTTGTATAATCTTAGCTTAGAGGTAGAATTTTTTTTTATCAAATTAAGGAAATATCTGTCTGTTCTATAACACTAACATTTTTATCATGAGTCAAGTTTGCATTTTATTCTAAATGCCTTTTTCATAGTCTTTCTATTTTCTATCCATAAATGTGAATCAGAGCTGACCAGATGACTCAGTGGGTAAATGTACCTGCTACCAAGCCTAATAACTCTCTGGTCATCCTGAACCCACATAAGAGAGAACTGACTCCCACAAGTTGTCTCCAGTTTCTACACACTTGCTATGCTACATGATTACACACACATACGCAGCAAAACATAAATAGACTAAAAGATGTTGTGAACCATATTCTGCATTGCATTCTTAGAGTTCTATATTGCCTACTACATGCTAGGTACTCTTCTAGTCTCTCTATATTAAAAAGTAAACATACAAAAGTGGTTTGGGTCCTCCGGGAGCTCACATCTACAAGGATCATCTGTGATCACACAAAGAGATGTGTGCTGAGCTGTCAATGGGACTACGTGAATAGATCACTTCACAATGCCTGACCCTGGAATTCCTAAGTGGGTAAGTGTTCACAACAAAGATGAACAGAAACTTCTCAGATCTTTCCAATCTGTCACTAGAGGACCTGCAAAGGGAATTTTACCAAAATCCTTGAAGGTAGTAATCAGAGGGAGAAAATTCATTTATATGCCCTGATAAGGTCAGTAAGTTCAATAAACTACTGTCTTATAGCACTGTATTAGAAATTCTGGAAGAAAATCAAAATTATAGAATAGCTAAGTGCTTCCAAAATGTACAGCTCATATTGAAACAGGCTAGCATGGAGTCATTCATTGGGAAGTAGTTGGGTAACACAAGATGAAAATTGAGACAGTCTGTTGGAATCGCACTGTCTTACCCCTTTGAGACCCATCACCAGCATGCCCAAAGTCCCATTTCCCATCTTTTCTTTAGCAAGCTTTGACACCTATCAGGTAGAGCAGTCTCTGATAAGAAGCTGTTTCTATTTCCCCATGTTAGCTCTTTTCTCTTCTTAGGTACCAAGGGACTCTCCTTAGATGTATTTCTCATACCATAGTAATGCCTGAGATCGCTCATAGCATCATGGTACACAATATGCTCACACGTTCCTTATTCTAGTTCTTTTGTTAGCTCAGCTACTAGCTTGGCCACAGGACTCACTTTGACGTGTGTGACTGGAACTGTTATACAAGCAATGACGTTCAAGATGGCTCTGTGGAGGAAGTGCTTGCCCGGCACACTTAAAGATCTGAGTTTGGATGCCCAGAACTTCTGTAAAGGCTGAGTGTGTGTGGCAGCCTTCCTGTAATTCCAGCACTCAGAAGAAATTGAAAAGGTTCTGTGGAGCAAGCGGGCCAACTTAAGATGCAATTGACTTTCCTCCATGAATAAGGTATAATTTGAGGAAGATGCCAGCCTCTACTAGCATGAGCACACAGATACACATACACCTGCCCAGTTACCTGTCCACATAGATGCATACACTCATAAGTGCACACACACACACACACACACACACACACACACACACACCCCAAACATTAAGGTTTTGTTGTATTTTGTTTAGAACCCAAAGACAGCCCTACAAAGGCTCCGACCTCCTCTATAACCAAAAGATAAAGCCAGGTGTTGGTGGCACATGTCTTTAATCCCAGCACTCAGGAGGCAGAGCCAGGCGGAGCTCTGCAAGCTTGAGGCCAGCCTGGTCTACAAAGCTCCAGTTCTAGGAAAGGTGCAAAGCTACACAGAGAAACCCTGTCTCAAAAGAAAAAAAAAAAAAAAAGGAAATGACTTAGAAGAAAGTTCTTTGCCTGGGCTCCCTAAAACACCCAGTTTGCCCAAGCCTGACTTCTGAGTAAAGCCAGCCTATGGCATCAACTCCCAGACTGGCCACACCCACAGAAGAGCCACAACTCACTAAAAGAAATTTGTGAAATACCAGAAATGAAACTGAGAGATAGTTTGTTATCCACCAAGCCCTGGCAGATATATCTTCCTCCTTCTCCTCAGCCACAAACACGGTGAAGGTCAAGTTTTTTGTTTTTGTTTTTGTCTTTTTGTTGTTTGTTTGTTTTGTTTTGTTTTGTTTTAATCTTATTTACAGAACACAAGATCTATCAGACTATGGGACACAGAGTACCAGATTAACATGAAAACTCTGACATCAGAAGGAGGGATTCTGACTGTGCCCCATCCCAAGCCGCATCAGTCATCAAGCTCCCTCAGGGACAATCTGTTCCTGTGATAGCACTTATTACATTTGGGGGGCTGATTTGCATAAATGTCTTCTCCAGCACTCCGGTGAGCTGAATGAAAGCAGGGAGTTCTTTGTGCTTACTCACTGCTGTGTCATTCAGTACCTAGCACAATAATGTGGCAGGCCATTGGCAAGTATCTATTGAAAAAAAATAAACCAACTCAACTTGGCATTAACGCTTCCTGTGAAGTGGCGTGATGGGAGATGGATGGTATTAGTCATCCATCTCCCTCATCCACAGCCTTGCAGCCTCTCTTGTCTCCTTAGGTTGCCAGTAGGAATACTACTCTAGAGCAAAGATGCAAAGGAGGTAGTTGAAGAAATAACTGTGGTGAAATATTATTTTAAGGTGTGCTACATTTATTTACCCTGTGGAACTTTTGTTTAATGATACAAAGATACGTTGCATTTTTTAATGTTGTTTTGTGAAACTCTGTGAAGCTGTGTTACTTTGCCTGTCTAAAACACCTGATGATCTAATAAACAGCTGAAAGGCCAATAGTGAAGCAGGAGAGAGAAATAGGTGGGGCTGGCAGGCACAGAGAATAAGTAGAAGGAGAAATCTGGGAGGAAAGAGGAAAGAGCAAGTGAGAGAGGAGGGGAGGATGCTAGGGGCCAGGCACCCAGCCATCCAGCCAGCCAAAGAGTAAGACTAAGATTTACAGAAGTAAGAGAATGGTAAAATTCCCAGAGGCATAAAGATAAACAGGAAATTTTACATTAAGAAAAGCTAGCAAGAAACAAGCCAAGCTAAGGCTGGGCATTTATAAGTAAGGTTTATTTGAGAGCAGGGTGGCAGGCCCCCAAAAGAGCAAAAACAACCAACTACAGATAGTGAAGGGGCTAATGGGCCATTCTCAGGAGCCAGACAGAGTTGCCATTTTCTGTTGAATCTAGGCTGATACTTGTATGTCAAGTGAATAATTCTTTCCACTGGGCACTCATTCCCAAAGACATTGCTCAAGGGAAGAACAGTAGTGCAGAGCTGATAGGATATCTCAGCCCTGATCTGCTATGTGCCCTGTTCTGCCAGCCAAATTCCCCTGAGGTTCCTCCTTACCTGTCTAATATACCAGCTCCTAAGAACATCAAAACTAATATGAAATTATTTTCAAGAAATAAAGTCAAAAGACCACCTTAAACTTACAAGTAGACTGTGCTCTCCACGTTCATGTTTCAGAACACTGTGTGGAATAGAGTGCTACATTTCTCCATATAAACCATATTAAAAATGATGGTTATATTCTCTGGCTCCCACTCAAAAGCCTATTCAAACTATAAAGTAACTGAAATAACATATATTTGCAAAGAAAATCAGCAGAGAAAAAACTTTTACTATACTAGTAATTAAAACAAAAAAAAAATTGTGGAATAAGAAGCAGTGGTTCTGACTCATCTCAAATCCACTTGAAGAAAAGTGGATTTAATTAGGGGAAAAAAGGAGGCAGCAGAAAGGCTTTGTGGACATAAAAAGGCATCTTTTAGTCACCTAAATGGAAGCATTGCTCTCCCCTCCCAAGGTAAGCTTTCCCCTTTAGTACTGCACACTAAGTCTGTGATTTGTGCTGTGCTGTGGTCCAAGTAAAATAAAGAGAGAGAAGATTCATCTGGTCATGAATTTGAAAGATAAGAAAGGTGTAAGAAAGAGAGTAGTCACCTTGGGAACATCTAAGGGGTCTTTTTATGGCTCCTTAAGCCCCACCATAGGTTGTTATCCTGTTTCTTCATTTCTTCCATCACAACCTTCTAGAAGGTTTCCCTCCATTTTATGAATGTAAATACTGAGGCTGGATAAGAAATGACTTGTCAAGAGGTTCGGTGATGTATGCAGGGATCTGTGGTAGGGTTGTGAAATTCTAAAGCCCATTACTTCTCCTTGGTGGCAAATAAAGAGAATTAAAGGAACCAAGAAGCACTGTTTATATGGAAAGGGTAAGGAGGCCACTAGAGGGCCTAGTAGGACCTGGAGAACACTGGCTCCCAAGGACACCTGTTCTTTAACCATGGTTGAAAGAGCTACAGTCTTGAGGTGGTGAAAAATAATCAGTAGAACACTTCATCTATTAGAAGCCAGTGACCAGGACTATAGGAAGAGCCAATACAGATGTGAGGAACCCTTCATTGACCATTTAGACTGCTCTAAAAATATACTGACCCTAGTGTCTACCAACACAAATATATTACTTACTCTTCTGAAGATTGGAGAGTCCAAGGTTCTGTTGCTTGCAGGGTAGGTGACTGTTGAGAAACTTCTCTTCAGCTTTGCAGATGGTATCTTCTTGTCTTTTACATGAGAGGTGATTCAAAAAGCTTGCCCATCCTTTCTTGCAATTATGTCAACCCCATTCATGAAGTTTTCACACCCATGATCTACTCACCTCCCAAAGGCCCATCACATTATAGCATCCTATTGAACATTGAGCTGCAACACATATGTTTGAGAACATAAACTTTTAAGGCACAGCAGTATTACTGGGTTAGGTGTGGCTCTTATCTTTTAGGAATTATAGCCTAAAATAAATAATCCACAGTATGATTAAAGAGCCATAAAGAGCCAAGGGAGAGATCAATCAGAACACGACAGGAAAGAAGTTAATAAATAAATAAAGCAAAATTAATCACAGAAGATAGATGCTGAGTGGGAAATGCACCTTGTGAGGAGCTCTTTTTCCTTGGGTAAACAAACCCAGAGATCGCAGAGGGAAGAAAAGAAACTTTGCAAATTACCATTTCCTCTCATGTTGATCAACCCAGGAGTTCTTGCTCATAAAATTAAAAGAAATAAAATTACACTGGAACTAGCTCCCTTGGGGTCCTGGGAAGTCCTTGGGCTCCTGGAGAGTGCCTGCACTGTTGGTAGTGGGCTATGGTCATGAAAATGTACCCTCCTTCCATTGCATAGCTACACTTCTTCCACAGCTACCATTTGATGATAGAGTAACATGTTCTGAAAGGGTAGCAACAGTTCCCATAGGGCAAAGAGCCAGTTTCCTAGGGACCACACACTTTGACTCTGGGCATAGCCCCATGATGAGGGCAGCTCTTTCTTCCTCCAGGGCCATATCGCTCCCACTCAGCTCATCCAGCATGAATACTGCCATCTGCTCTGTGTCAATAGCACAGGAGTGCTACTGGATATGCAGATGTCCCAGTGTGGTGCCTCCCCTAGAGGAATCCATGACCCAATTGCAGTGAAAAGGCCAACATTGGAAGCAAACAGAGAACAATTTTCAGACAAATTCTATGAGCATTCTACTGAATTCTACAACTTACATCATTTCTCTCTCTCTTCCTCCAACTCCCTTGAATTGTCATTGAGAACCACGTGTTTTAAGGCAGTATATATTCACTTCTGAGCCTCAGTAACTTTTCTATCTGGAAAATAAAATGAGTACAGAACCAGAGAGGACAGTTAAACCTAGCTCTTAAGATTTTCAATCTAATGCTCTCCCAATTGAGCAGTTTCAGGGAAGGCTAAGTCTAGCTCTTAATTACACAAGTTCACTTTGTAAGCAAATCATTCATTCATTTCTAAGTGATTTTTGTTAGCAACTCTAATTGATGAGCCAAAGGTTATAACATCAATGGAAAAGAACTGAACTTTGGATCATTCCTGATACCAAATTAAGTATGTTCTAAGAGGGAGAAAGCTTTGCTTTAACACTAGGAAATGAGCATGGTCCTCTAACAGGTCAGCCTCCTTCTCCCTCTCAGACAAGCTCTTGCAGGCCTGGAGTGAGATCTTGCAATGCTTGCTTTCTGCTTTCCTTTATTATATTACTTCCTCCCTCCTCCCTTCTTCCTGTCCCTTGTCCCTCCCTCTCTTCTTCCTCCTCCTCCTCTTTCCTCTTGCCCCCTCAGCCTGCCCCCCCGCCCCTGCACCCCACAGGAATAGAAAAAGGAAACTTGGTTTCAGAAGTACAAACACTGATCATCCAAGACTCACTAAGTGCCCTGAACTGGAAGAGTGCCTTGTGAGCACCATGTATCTCATGATCTCTGCCCACCACCATTACTTCTCCTCCTCCACACTCATCCCATTAAAGAAGAAACAGACTCTGAAATGCCAAGTCAACTTGCCCAGTCTCATTCATCTGATAAATGACAGAAATGAATATCAATCAACTTTGGCATCTGAGCCCACATACTCCTTTTAACACCGGGTACCTTCAAAGCCTCCCTTTCATTGACAAATGAGAAACAAGAACTGTGTGAATGAAAAGCTTCCATTACTCTACTCTAGCATCTCCCTTATTGCCCTTTCTGGGACTCCCCTGCCCTTTTGAATCCTATACTCACAAAAGATTTCCAAGCTCTCCCTCGCTTGTGTGTGTGTGTGTGTGTGTGTGTGTGTGTGTGTGTGTGTGTGTGTGTTCTATTGGTAAGAGAGGATTATTATGGGGATTGACATATAATTATGGACATTGAGAAGTTCCTTGACCTGTCATCTACAAACTAGATAACAAAGGTAGCCTGGTATATGATTCAGTCTGAGCATCCACATCTGAGGAAGGCCAGGATGACGTCCCTGTTCAGCAGAGAGCTTTGTCACCCTCCCTCTACCTTCTTTTGTTTAGTTTGGTTGGTTCTGCTCACTTTGGGAGGCTGAAGATTATTAACTTGTTCTATCAATCCATGCTATTCTTTTCTGAAAACATCCTGAAAGACACACCAAAGAATATTTTGTCATCTATATGGGCATCCATTAGTTCCATAAAGCACCCTAACAGTCATGCTGGAACTCTCGTCCAATAACTGATGGAAGTGGATGCAGAGATCCTCAGCCAGGCCCCAAGTGGAGCTCCAGGTGTCCAACTGTTGAGAAAGAGGAGGGACTGTAGGAGCATGAATTATTGAGACCAAGATTGCAAAAAGCACAGGGACAAATAGCCAAATGAATGGAGGCACATGAATTGTGAACCAACGGCTGTGGAGCCCCCAGCTGGATCAGGCCCTCTGGATAAGTGAGACAATTGAATAGCTTGAACTGTTTGGGAGGCAGCCAGGCAGTGGGACCCAGACCTGTCCTTGGTGCATGAGCTGGCTGTTTGGAACCTTGGACTTACACAGGGACACTTTGCTCGGCCTGGAGGAGTGGGGACTGGACCTGCCTGTACTGAATCCACCAGGTTTAAATGAATCCCCAGGGGAGTCTTGGCCCTGGAGGAGATGGGAATAGAGGGGAGGGGATGGGGGGAAGGTAGGGGTGGTGGCGGGAGAGGGGAGGACAGGGGAACCCATGGCTGATGTGTAAAATTAAAACACAAATATTATAATAATAATAATAATAATAATAATAATAATAATAATAATAAAAGAAAAAAGCTAATAGCTTTCAGAAGTTCTAAGTTCTTTCAACAATATACTATTAACAAGCATTAATTACTTGACACAGGAAGAAACTAAATTAAGTCTTCTGTGGTCCTAAGAGTGACTCATGAAAGGAAACGTCTGCTTCTCTCACATCTTCCTCAACTTTTCCATACATATATTAAGAAGCAACTACGAGCTTTTAGGAACACCTCTGGGGGCATATTTGGCAACATGCAATCTCTCCCAAAACATTTCCAAGACATCTTCCATCTAAAATTCCACTTCTGACAGTCCTATACTCAAACACAGATATCACTAAAGATACTGGTCCATGAAAATCCTCTAAATCAGAGGGTCCTACTTTCATCCAAGCATGCCCGTCACCCAAGAAACTCTAAGACATTTGGATGCTAAGACTGTACTGTGAAGGCAATACAGGCTCCATCTTAGATGACCTGCTATACTCAGTTCCAGAAAGGACCTTAGGAATGTGCCATGACAATTCAAACAGATATAGGGCAGTATGTGCCTCTAGACATGCTTTCTGTGGTTTATGGCCCTTGAAGATATCTAGATAATCCTGCTGAGCAGCCCAGATAATCCTGCTCAACAAGTTGTGGTTCCCTGACAAGAAGTCCAACCCAATAGTTTCAAATATGGTTTCATGCTAAAAGTCTAAACCAATAGTTTCAAAAAAAATCACTTTCCCCCATATCTCTTCTACCCAATCCCAAGTTCCTAAAGCATGTAATTCTCAGCTTGCAGGGTTTTTTCCCTTATAAAAATTCTCCACTCCTGAGCTTGCAGTGGCTGCCACATTTCCCTCCATCTGCCTGGTGGTGGCTCAGGTTCAAATCTGATGTTCAAAGGACCCTTATGTGCTTGGAACAGAAACTAGCTCCTTGGTGGTCACTGGGAGTTTCTCAAAACAGGTACAACAATATCTCTTGAGCTTCTTAGAGAAATGGACTGAAGTTCATTTTAAAAAGTGTCCTGAGTAATTCTGATCAGTTAAATGTGGGCACTGTTGTAAGCTCCTTGAAAATTCCCAGGTTGAATTATTCACTCCCAATATCTCAGTCTATGATTCTATTAAGAAATCAATCCTTAAAGAGAGAATTATAGAGCTAGATAGATCCCAATAATTAAGAGTGAGTTGAGTTACCTACACCCACTCTGGGCAGTTCACAACTGCCTGTAACTTCACCTCCAGGAAATCTGAAACTCTTTTTTTGTTTTGTTTTGTTTTGTTTTGTTTTGTTTTTGTTTTTTGAGACAGGGTTTCTCTGTGTAGCTTTGCACCTTTTCCTGGAACTCACTTGGTAGTCCAGGCTGGCCTTGAACTCACAGTGCTGGGATTAAAGGCGTGCACCACCACTGTCCGGCCTTGAAACTCTTTTCTGACCTCTATAGGCACTGTATTCATGTGTTCCCCCATACAGACCCATATATATGCACATAATTAAATAAAATATTTTTAAAGATTAAAGAAGGGGAAATTACGTTTAAAAGAAGTTATTGCAGTAGGCCCTAACACAATAGGACTAATGTTCTCATAGGGAGAATTAAAGACATAGATGAAAATTTAGACATAAGTGGGGACAGATCGTGTAAGGAACAAAATGAGAATACCACCTACATGCCGAGGAGAGGAGTCTCAGAAGAAATAAGCCCTTGAACTTATACTTCCAGCCTCTAGAATATGAAAACAGTACATTTGGGTTGTATAGGTCATCCAATATGTGGTACTTTATTATTAAACTCCCCAAAACTAATGCAAATATTTTAAAGCTAATTCAACATTCTCCTGCTAAAGATATAGAAACTGAAGTCTCATGAGATCAAAGGAGCTTCAGAAGGCCACTAAGGATTGAAGTAGGGTTGAAGGTCAAAACCACACACACTAACATATAGTCCAGAGTTCATCTAAGGACCTGTATTTTGTTATTTTTTTGTTTTGTTTTTATGTTGTTTGTTTTGTTTCTTTTTTAGTTTTCATTTTTTATTTAATTAACTTTTATTTCATTTGTTTTACGTACCAACCTTAGAGTCCCCTCCCTACTCTCCTCCACTCCCACACTCCCATCTACCCCATCCCCATCCACTCCTCCTCAGTTTCCATTCAGAAAGGGGCTTGAACAAAGCATGGCACATCAAGTTGAGGCAGGACCAAGCTCCTCCTCCTGCATCAAGACTGGGCAAGGTAAACCAGCATGGGGAACAGGTTCCCAAAAGCCAACTAAGAGCCAGGAACAGGTCCTGATCCCACTGCTAGGAGCCTTACAAAGAGACCCAGCTTCACAACTGTCACACACATATAGAGGGTCTAGGTTGGTCCCATGCAGGCTCCCTAACTGTTGGCCAGGACCTGTATTAACTCTAAGGACCATTAAACCCTCCCAGTGACAGTTTCCTTAAATCTTGCCCTAGGGGCTAATAGCATCATATAATATCGTATCCTTTGAGCATCTGGACTAACTTCCCAGTGCCTCTACTCATCACTGAGAGGGATCATCTCCCCTTCCTACTGAGCCTTGTCACATAGAGCAGGGAGCAGCTCTGGAACACAGCTTTTTCAAAAAGTATCTGATTGATTAGCATGGAAATGATGGAGACAAAAGGTTTGCCTCCTTTAAAGAAACTTCCATAAGAAATGTGAGAGACACTGATTCACTTAGGTAGAGGCTGAACTGTATTCACTATAAGATGCAAAGGAGGTTACTTCATATTCATCCTTTGGAAGTGTCTTCCTCCAATTACAGGACACAGGCCCAGTTCTGTCACTAATTCTCTCTTGATCTTGAACCCATCTCTTAGATGACTCAAGCACTCATTCCTTATATGAAGATGGGAGGAAAAATAAAAGTTTGTTCTATCTACCTCATAGAGGTACAAGGAATATCAAATAAGATAATGTATAAAAAAGCACTCAGAAATATGTGAAAATCTTATTCAAATAGGAAATGTGACAAACCCTTCATCCTCAAGAAATATATGTGGATATCTGTTTGAAGGGAGCAGCAGCAATCACAATAAGAGTATGAAACCTGATTGATAGGCAGCTTACATGAGTGGCTTCCAAATGTACAGATGGAATTTTGGCATATAATGACAGGAACAGGAAACGCGGAATGTAGAGCTGAGGTTTGGGGCTCAGCCCCACTATGAATATGTGTAATCTTTTTTATACCAGACCCTAAGTCCCTCTGTGTCTCTTCTAAAAATGAGAATAATAATGTCTGCCTCCTCTTTCCAAAGATGTGACTATAATGATCAATTATATATAAATACCAAGTGTGATATTGTGCCTAAATGATAACACTAATGCTACCTAAAAGATAAAGTGAGAAGGTCACCGAGAGAAAAATTATAGGTCACACTGATTTTAGTTGAAGGAAATACAAGTTTAGTCAAAGTAGCTTTAGTATAAAGTGAGGGAGTATCACAAAGTAGGCATTCACCCATCTAAGAGGTAGACCAAACTACAAGAGAATACTTAAGATCAGGAACGTCTGCAAATGCAGACTTTGTGACTTTATGAATCAGAGCAACAGAGCTAGGGAAGTAGCTTCATCAGTGAGTTTGGATCCTCAGCACCTGCATAAGAAGGCTGAGTGTGGCGACATGGGTCTGTAATCCCAGTGCTGGAGAGACAGAGCCATGATGATCACTGTGGCTTGCTGGTACCCATTCTTGTTGAATCAGTGAATCCTAGCTTCAGTGAGAGACACTGATTCAAAGAACATGGTGGGAAATGATTCTGGAAAATCCAGGGTGACCAACTTTGGCTTCTACATCTATGCACACACGTCTATGTGTTTTGGCACTCCCGTGTTCTTGCTTCCTCTTTCCTTCCTTGCTACTAACAGAGGAAATGGACTTTGGAGTTCACAAGCTGTTGTGGGGCCAAACATCTTTGTTGCTTCTGAGAACTCACACAACCCTTTATTATTTTAACAAGCAAGAACATGGAGGTAAGAAGAAGAGAGAAAGGACGGACACACACACACACACACACACACACACACACACACACACACACACCACTACTTGAGGCTTCCCCAGCCCATTTGGACAAATGTGATGTCAGCTCATTCTAGCCCTGCTGCTAACAGGGAAAATAAAGGCAACATATTTTGACCAGCTACTATTGCTATTATTTAGGAGACAATCAGGCTCCATGTGAAGAGTGCATGACACCCTGGCATAACACCCTGAAGCTTCCCCCTGTCCCTTCAACCAGGAGATCACTTTTGTGTATTATCATGAAAACTATGAGCAGAAAAGTTCTGATATGAATGTAATTTGGATGGAAAAACATCAGGACAGGAGAAAAAGAATGGCTGGAATCTGGTTAAATTTGCCTCTCTCTCTTGGTTGGCCTTTGATCTTGCTGAACTGAACATTTCAAAAAGGAAACAGAGCAGAGATGAATTTTATGGCTTTACAGAAAAAACTGCTCTAGATACATTTTGCACTGTAAATGATTGTGAGAAAACCACCATGATTGCGACAAAATGCCACACAACCACACACAGAGCTGGTTCTGGAAATCAGAGTGAGAAGTCAAATGCCTGTTACTGCCATTCACAGCACTGTTTGCAAATCAGTAGCATCCAGTAGGTATCAGCTGGCTTGCCATTCTCTAGCCTGGGGCCCCCAGCAACCCCTCAGCATGACTTCAGGAGCTAGTGCTGGCCCCTTTGTACTCAATTTCAAGACCAGTCCCCATGAGCTCTTTCTGAACCAGGGAGGGTCCCAAGCCCAGTGGCCATAAACTGAGTTGTCTGTTCATGCCCATCCCTTCCCCTGCCTGGATCACAATATCTCCATGTATAAAATGTGCAAGTACATCAGTAAATTGTAGGCTCTTTCAGCTTCTAATCTTATGAACATTGAGGGAACAATGCAAACATTGGTAAACTGAGGCAGGCAGGTGAGGAGAAGCAGGTAAAAACCAGAGCAATTTAGTTCCTTTAAATTTCTTCACTAAATAAGTGAATGTGTCTGAGATCTCTCCAACAATCTCTGGTTCATTCCCACAGAAGCAGCCAGACACCAAGCACTATCTGAATACTAAGTGAGAATTGGAATGCTCCCTCTCCTGATGCAGAAGGCATCCAAACACAGCCCGTTAAAGGCTTAGACTTCTGACTTACGCAGATGGAGTTCAAGTCCAGATCATCAGCTTTCTGTCTAGGGTGCCTTCCTAAACTTTCTGACTTGTTAGTTTCCTGAGTTCTGCTAGAAAAATGTCAATAGTTATTACAGAGTTATTAAAGTAAATGATATCACACACACACACACACACACACACACACACACACACACACACACGCTCCTCACACAGTCTGGTTCATAGAGGCACTAAGAGATATGAGAAGCCAGGTTGGGTAGATAGTTCAGCCTGTAAAATGCTTGCCTTGCAAGCATGAGTTCACATCCAGACTGATGTGAAAAAGTCAGTCACAATGGTGAAAGCTCATAATCCTGGTACCAGGAGACAGGCAGACCCCCAGGCTCAGCTAGACTACTTGGCAAACTTGACAGATACCTGTGAAATAACAGCCCAGACTGTCTTCTAGCATTCAGTTTCCTACAAACACACACACACACACACACACACACACACACACACACACACACACACACACACACATATGCATGTACAAGAAAAAAATGAAACTAGAAATCTTACTTATAAGACGTAGAGGTAGAAGGAAGGTTCCCTTGGGATTCAAGCTCTGTAAACCTGTTTGTGAACTGTTTGCATTAAAACTCAGTAACATCCATGTATATTAAAATGTTTTGGTTCAGGGCTAGGCAGATGGGGTATTTGTTAAGAACATGTACTGCTTTTGCAGAGAACCCCCATTCATTTCCCAGCACCCATATTACAACCTACATCTCCAGGGGATCCAAAGCCAACACCTCCTTCTGGCCTCCATGGGCACCTTCACTTAAAGCACGCACGTACACACACACACACACACACACACACACACACACACACACACACACACACAATTAAAAGTAAAACTATTTTGGCCCAAAACTGGCAGGAAATATAGTCTAGTACTATATCAATTAATTCAAACCCAGAACAGAAGTGTGTGTGTGTGTGTGTGTGTGTATGTGTGTACACTTGTGAGTGTATTAATGTACATGTGTGTATGTATGTGTGTACATGCAAGTGTGTGTGCATGTGTACTTGTATACATATGTGTGTATTCATGTATATGCATGTGTGCATACTTGTGTGTATACATGTGCATATGCATATTTGTGTGTATGTATATTGTGTGCACACATATTTGTGTGTTTACATATATATGTATGTATATATGTGTATGTACGTATGCATGTGTGTGCATGTTTTGTGTATTTGTGTGCACATTTGTATATGTATAGGTGGTCGTGTGTGTATGTGTGTGTGTTATTTGTTCATAATTTAATGAAAGACTGCAAAGGAAGGACACTTTGTTTTCTAAAACCAAAAGGGAGAAATGAGGTAGGAAGATTTGGCAGTTATGGTCTCCTTTTCTCGGTGCTTTTAGCAACACCCAGGAAGAAGCGTCTACCTACAGACACTACCTGGGCATGTGACACAGAGTTCATCTTCATCCATGGAAGCGACACTACTTAAACTCGGGCGATTTTCATCTGGAGCTGACAACACAGTCATTTATATTCTGTACAGCATAACCAAAGAGCTTGTTATGCAAACACAGGCCACTGATTTGACAAATCTCCTGGAAACAGAATTAATGTCTGTATTCTGTGCAAAGATGTAATTTATTTTAATATTTTAAAGAGATAATATCTGGCTGTCTATCCATATGTATTCAGAGGAGGAGCTATATACACACATTGATATATGTATGTTTTAATAGAGTCAAACTTGGGGGCTAGGGCTGGGGAGCAGGGCATAGGAGGGTGAGGGGCTACCAGGGAAGAAACACAGATGATGAAAGCCAGTCTCTCTCCCCGGCCTGTTTCCTTTTCTACCCATGGTGATCATGTAAATATTATTTTTTATGAAAAGCTTTTATTTATGGTGCTGGGGCAAGGAATGCTCTTCATGGTAATTGGGGATTTTTTTTAATGGCAGTAGCTTGAGTTCTACCCAACTACAGAACAAGTTTTAATTGGGTGGAAGCTCCAGTGGTCATGTCCTAGCCATGGGATTCTCTTTCTTAAAAGGGGAATTCTCAGCACACTGTAAATCAGTGCTGGCCTGCTACAAGGAGTAGAATGGGGGGGTTTCCAGAGGTCAGTAGAATCCTGAGAACCATGCCAGAACATAAGAACAACAATGTCTGGGGGCGGTGCTCCACAGGAACACATCACCACCATTTACCTGGAAAAAAGAGGCATCCCTCTCTAGGGAAAGCACTCTGGATCCTGGCATGAGGCTCTGTCTCTCTCTCTCCTTTATATACTTCCAACTCCCATCTTAAGACAGTGACTTAAGAAATTAAACCACTCCATCCTGTCTCCCTGGGTCCTGGAGTCTGATCACTTCCTCCTCCCTACTGTGAACCCTGTTGAGAGATACCTAATCAAACCTGCCACATCTGTTGTTGATTCTTAGCTAAGGGCCTAAACAAAAAATCAATGCTCTGTAGCCAAAGGGATGCAGTTTGCCGTTTTCTTTGTTAATGCCATGTCAGGAGATGTCATCAGGAAGCTAGGCTGCTTCAGAGAGTATCCATTTACATTTGTCAGCTGAGGCTGGGAGGAGGGTCCCAAGTGGAAGGGTCTGTTCATGGTGGACAGTAGACATCCTGAGCTCTGTCCTATCCTCCTGACCGGAGAAGCCGAAGGAAAAAGAACCAACAGGATGGCCCTCCCCACCACACAGCAGCTACATAGCTACACGTTGACAGCAAGTGCTAGTCAACGTGCTACACCAGATGCACTTCCCTCTTGAATCTACATATTCTGTCTAGGTGCACTTAGGAAACAGCCTCAAGTTCCCCCCACTTCATGCCATATAGCCTGACCTTAGATCCCTGTCTGTTGTTCCATGGGTCTCAGGCACCTCTTTACTTACAGAATTCAGACATATACATAATTGACAGTTAAGCTTATATCCCTCCAGTGCCAGGTACTGCATGCCTTATCAATGACCAGGAAGGCCTGGAGTCCCCACCTGTCCTGGTTCTAGTGGCTGATGTGACCTTAGGCAGGTTAGTTAGAGCCCAAGGCCAGCCTGACTTGTTCCTCTGAATTGTCTCTTCCATTCCGCTCTTTCCATTCTCATTACCTCTGCTCACCAGTAATGCCTCCTCCACTCCAGTAACTCCTTCTTTACCAATCTCTCTAGCTTGCCTAGGAGGTGCTTAGGAGTAGTGAGTGATTAATTTAGTTATAGACTCAACACCCAGCTCAGCAAACAACCCTAGCCTCCGTCAATAAGCATCAGAGAACACAGGAATAAATTCAAAGGCGAAAGGAAATAAAGGCAGATGCCTCCCCTAATGCCCCTGATTATTTTTTTTTTTCTGGGCATGGAGAATAGAGAGGAAGCATATAAAACTGGCTGTACTTAAAATCTTTTGCTTCAGAATTTGGTAGCTCTTCCCTATGCTATTGAAAATCAGGTATATTAATTTAGACAAAGTAGAGGACCAGATTCTAAAACAATTTGAAACAAATCAATTAAAACCACATGGAAGCAATCACTCCTTTGAATCCTTTTAAGCTAAGAAATGCAATTCCTATGGTTGTGATTGTAAAATACTGAAGATGAAAGGGGTTCTGGCTAAGACTCTGTCGCTACGCTGTTAGTGTCCCGGGTTCTAATAGCTAGAAGATAGTTCACTATCTATAAAGAAAATCCCTACAGAAATCAACTCCACACTGAGTTTAGGGGTATGACTAATAACGAAATAGTCCCATGCTCTCTAGAGTCGAAGGCGTTACTCTAATCCAACAGCATTCACGGGATCCGTGGAAGCAGCCTAGGCAGCTACCATTCACATACAGCCATGCAGCAACAGAAGGCATGGAATCTTCGTTCAAATGGGTCATCTTTCCCATCCCACTGTCTTCTACCCTAGAGCTATAAACCTCACATACAAGGGACCTGACACTACAGACATTTACCCAGAATAGAAATAGAACTCCAAATTGGACCAGCAAGGCGCATTACTGAAGGCAGAGGCAAAGGAGGTAGGCAAGAGCCAGAACTAAATACATCTTAGCTGGAGGGAAGCACAGAGGAGATTTTTCTCAAAGCAACAAAGGAAAAAAAAAAATCCCCTTCAGGTTTAAGAGATGAGGTAGAATTTGCCATGCAAGAGGGCTTTCGAATAGACAGTTTTTATCTTGACAGTGGTGTCCTCTTAACATATATTTACTTTCTAATTACCCAGAGCTGTGTAATTAACCTGTCACTAGACAGCGCTTGCCACGCTAATGAATGGATAAGAATTCTGAGTATTAATAACCAGCCAGTGGAGGTGAGGCGATCTTTGCACCGATGACTCACTTGACTCATCTTGTGCATGGCTGTGTCTTCCTTCTGCCTGTATTTCCTCTGCTGAGGTGTCAACCAGAAAGACATTCCCATTTTGAATGTATGGGTAGGTCTAAGACCAGCTCATACTGGAAACAGATTCCTTGGGTGGAGCAGAACTCACGAGGAGGGATTGGTGAAACTGTAGTTCAGACTGTTACTGTGAATAGCAGAGAAGGATGGGTTCAACTGTGCAGCCAGTGGGGGCGCCTAGAACTGGGCATAATTCTCCTAGGGATACAAGAGTGCTGAGCAAAGAACCAGCCTGATTGGACCACAGCCATGTAGCTGTTGCACATTAGCCTTATCATTTACATTCTGGGCTTTTGGTGTGCTTGAGATTTTTTATTTTAATTTTAAATATTTTATTCTTTGACAGTGTCACACGTGAAATTTGACAAATTTGGTTGTCTCCCATCCTCCCCCCTTACCCCCTCTCATTCCCCCTCTTTCTTCCACTGAAATCTTTTGTAGTTTAGTTCTGTTTTTAAGATAAGTTGTCCTATCTTAGAACATGGAACTCATTGTGAAACGGAGAATAACATTGAAATTCTGATCCTCCTGCATCTACCTCCCCCATGCTGAGATTACAGATGCCCACAACCATGCCTAATTTGTGTGGTGCTGGGGGTTGGACCCAGGGCTTTGTGCATACTCTCTATGTCTTAGTCAGTGTTCTACTGTTGTGAAGAGACACCATTACCATAGCAACTCTTATAAAGGAAAACACTTAATCAGGGCTTGCTTACAGTTTTAGAGGTTTAGTCCGTTGTCATCATTGTGGGGAGCAAGACATTGGGAAGGCTATAATATGAGGCACATACAGGGATCCAAGGCACACACTCAGTCACTACTATGCCAGCAAGACCTGATTCCCCATAGACTGCTGGGCTGCCAGTACAGTCATAATTCCTTTATGCTCTGGAACAGCAGAGAAGGGTATGGCAGAATACATAGACAGGTAGTATAGAAAACACTAGGGACCACAGGGAGAGGAAGGAAAGCACACAAGCTCAAACAGTCAACATAAATTCACTCCTTTGTGTGCTCAGGGTTTCAGTTAAAGGACATGGGTCTGGTGCAGATCACCCATCATGATTTAGGGAGGATGAATTCACTGCCCTAAACTTCTGCTTCCTCATCTGTCAAATGAGCCAAGTCATGCCCATGTTTATTGTCCATTATAAGGGTACCATCAGATAAACCATGGGCTGTTGTGTTTATTTTTTACTATACATCATTTAATCAACATAAGCACCACCACCCTCAGCCTTGCTAGAGCTGTTTTGTTTCAGCGCGCACACACACACACACACACACACACACACACACACACACACACACACACACACACAGAACTTCAGGATATATTTAGATGCATATCACCCTGTATATCGATATGTGGAAATACTCCCTGTATTCAACTACATTCAACAGTTAATTACTAAGTTTCAAAGATGAATTCATTAGCATATATTTACTGCACAATGTGATGGATTTCCTAATGTCTTCATTCAACTGTATCACAAACTTTGACCATCCTCTGCTACCCACTCCTGTTACTCTCCTGCTAGTCCCTCCTTCCCAAGTAACACTCCTTCAGCTTTTTATGTCGTATATAAGATGTAGGTGCTACATACAAGAAAAAAAACATGCAGTATTTCTCTTTCTGAGTCTGGTTTATTTTGCTTAATAAGATCATCTCAACTGCTATCTCTTTTCCTACAAATGACATCATTTTGTTCTTATGAATGAAATTCTGCTATATCTATACTACCCACCACACTGTTATTTTAACTTTCTAGAAAAAAAAAAAAGAAGAGACTGAATCATATGGAGAACTGTTGGTAATATTTAATAACATTAGCATTCTGTTTCTGGATAGGGGATGTCTCCTCAGCAGGACTACCCCCTTGATAGCCAGCAAAATAAGGTTCCTACTTCATTCCCGGAACAGTGGAAATATCCTCTGGCACACTGTCCAGGCCAAGCATTCCTATCTCTTTCCTGAGAAATGTGGGCAAATGCAAGAGTCAGAAATGGGGAAAGCACAATCCCAGCTCTGAAATGTGCTCAGGGCCCTGGGACTAATTTGCTGTCTAGATGGCCACTCCCAGCACTGCAACTGCCCTTCCAGTCTTCCCACACGAAGACAGTGGAATCCAGTGTGTTCAGTTTCTGGTGAGTATCAGCACATTAGGAAGGTACCATGAAAGAGAAGCTGTGAGGATGAACCCCTGAAAGTAACTGTGTCAAAGGCATTCCACAGATAAAGGAAAACCCTGAACAGATTGAGTGAGTGGCTGGTGCCCATCTCTAGGGACTTTCTACTAGCAAGCGAATGATGAAGGCTAGTTCCTATTGCTTCTGTAGCTGTCCTGCTCCCCCACCCCACCCCAAGAACTAAGACAGCCAGAAGAAGGCACCAGGGGGGTGGGGGCTATTGATGTTAGAAGGAGGCTTGTTTTTCCACAGCTGTGAGGGAGCTCATTCTCTGGAGTTCACTGAAGTTCTTCTGTTCCTGTCCTCACCAGGTACAGATTTCTCTTACCTTCTGTAGTCATTTGAATAGAATGGCCCTCTTAGGCTCATACAGTTGAATGTTTGGCCCTTTGTTGGTGGAACTATTAGAAAAAGATTAGGGGGCATGGCTTTATCGAAGGAGATATGACACTGTGGGTGGGCTTTGAGGTTTCAAAAGCCCAAGCCTTTCCCAGTCCCTCTTTATCTGGTGCTTCTGGATAAGATGTAAGCTCACAGTCACTGCCCAGTGCCAGGCCTGCCTTCCTGCCTCCTGCTATCATGCTCCCCACAATGATGGTCATGGACTCAGCCTCTGAAACTATGAGCAAGTCCTCAGTTAAATGTTTACTTTTATAAGTTGCCTTGGTCATAGTGTTTCTTCACAGCAGTAGAAGACTCACCAAGACACCTGCTTCTAGCCACCACATCACCATCTATGCCATGACATCCCACAAAGCGCCTAGTTTCTCAAAGCGTCCAGTTTTCCCTCCTCAGGCACTTCTTTTCTGTCTCTCCTTCTGCTCCCTAAGACAGATCCCTTCTCTGCTTAGTCCAAATCCCTCTCAACTAGGTGTCACATCTGAAAGAGCTCTGATAAATTAATCCCTGCTAAAATGTCCCAGCAGAAACTGACAGTGCCTTAATGTGCTTTTAGCTTAATGCAGTTTAGACCCTCCCCAGGGTGTTTTCATGTCATGAGGGGATTCCTTATGAAACAGCAGATGGTTCTCCAGGAAGGAAACGAAGCTGTCTTGTGTATCATACCAGAAGGGGTGAGCATGAAGGCATGGTGGACTTGAAAGGTCACCCCATCTATCTGAGGACCAATCAAACTCCTCAGATGGATGGTAAGAGATTATTCTGATGGGAACCCTACTAAATTCCTGGTAGATTAGGAAGAGAGGGGGAACTGATAGGTAGTAGCAGTGGGTTTTCTTTATTTAACGTTTAAGTTTATATGGTGTTCCAGGGGTAGCCTATAGGTAGGTTTTACACTTTAGGTGGAGAACAAATGAATTCTCATGACCTCTCTCTAGTGACTGCAAAACACCCCTCCCAGAGCAAAGAACCACATGGCAAATATCTTTCCTATTAGAGAGATGTGGACTCATTTAATCAAAAATGCCCCTCACTCGAACACAGGTACAATTAGCACCTAATACTTGACAGGAAACCTTTAGATGAAGAAAGGCCAGCACCTGTCATGTACAAGTTCACTGGGCATGGAGAGAAATAAAAATGCCCTGGAGGTTACTGTCTGGGCAAAAGAGAGGAACAAAGGACCCAGACTCTAAGAAGAGTAGAAACATTGATGAGTAAATAACAGGTGCCAGGGTGGACAGCAGGGCATGCATTATGCATGTGCCCATCATCAGACAGCTCTCTTAATGCATTGCCCTTTTGGCTTCCAGGGTCAGCACAATCCCCTTTGATTACGAACAATGAGCTATCTTCCCAGCCACCTGCTTAAAGGGGCTTCGGGTAGCTCCACTTTCCAAGGTAGCCTCAACTCCAAATGGGAATTCAATTATGATTATCTCATGATTTTATGGTAGGGTATTAGCTAAACAGATTTTATAGTAATGGGTCCTCATTGTGGGTTCAGAAAAATGCTCAGTAAGCTTTCCTAGCCATATGGAGGACTTGTTTCTTGGGCAGCACACGGTGTTTGCAGAGAAGGCCCATTCCTCACCAACTTTTTCCTCCCCAGCTACATTGTATAGAGGATAGAAATGTGGAAGCGCAATGTGTCCCACACTGCTACAACAGAAGCAAATGCACACAGGATCCCCGCTCTTCTCAGATTCTCCCTACTCTTCCCAGCCATTGCTCACCACTGAATTTCCCCCAAAGACTCGGGCTGAGGAAGTCCCTTCTCAGGGCATACCTCCCTCTTGCAACCTCCCAGCTTCTTGCCCAAACTCATTAGATTCAACCCAAGTCCACGTTCTCTGCTGTACCGTCCCTCCCTGTTTCCCCAGCAGGAGAATTGGAGGTGACCTTTAAATGTCGCTAGCAAATGCCAGCTGATGCTAACTGGCTGTACAGACAGAGTTTTCCCCAAAGCTAGCTGGATGGCAAAACCCAGGCACAGGCATGGGAGGGCTGGCTTCTGAGGCAGATCAGTGCCTGAAGTGGGGGCCTGGTAGTGGGTTTCACCAGAAAACCCCAGTTTCCACAGCCAGATTTCTACTGCATTGGGATGTCATGTCTCTCATTAAACAGTGAAGAGGAGTCCTTTACCCTTCATGACTCCTGGGAGTCAACCAGGGTCTCAAGCTTCTTTCAGAAATTCTGAAAAGCACAGACTTAACCTTGAGATGTAGTGGATGAACAAATGAGTAATTCTCACAATAGTCTTGAAAGCCAAGAATCATTTCCATGTTAAAGACTCCGACACACATGCGCAAGGGAATTTATTACATCATCTACCCAATAGATAATAAGAAGTGAATCCAAACTTCAATATAGTGCTGCCCAATTCCAGAGCAATTTTCAGTGGACCCTTCTACATCCTGAACTTTTCTTCTTCTCTATCCTGCCAGAGATGTCTCTAACATCTCCTGGTGGTTTTCCCGAGTCTCTGATTTAGTTCAGCAATTATTTACTCATCAATTAACATCCTCCTGCTCTGCTGCCTGAAGACTCTATTTCCCATTACTCAGCTTTCTGTGTTTGCCAGAACAAACTGCCTAAAGGAAGAATAAGAGGGAAAAGAAAGCATCTTCTTTCAAGAGATACCCTATTACCAGGATATGGGCTATGGGGGACTTGCATCTTGCTCTTTCCTCTCCTAGAAAGTAGAAGCCTAGGACCTAGTATGGAATCCTAAAGAAGGCCCAGCAAGAGCAATAAAGAGGTAGCACAGAGGAGTTAAGGACTATCACAGAACCTGATAAATGTGATCCCTGGGGCCAGATTCTGGTCCAGTCCATTCTGTACCATTTGTGTGTGTGTGTGTGTGTGTGTGTGTGTGTGTGTGTGTGTGTGTGTGTGTGTGTCTGTAGTGTAATGTAGTGTAGATTTTCATTGTGTGTATGTACATGTGGGTGTACATATATGTGAGCATAAATATGTCTGTGTAAACATGTCAAAACCAGAGGTGTTCTCTTCCATTATTCTCTATCTTATATTTTTTCCTTTTTGAGACAATGTCTCTCACTGAATCTGGCACTCGCCAATTGGCTATGCTGGTTGCCCAGTAAGCCCCAGAACCCTTCTGTCTTCAGTTTCTTAGCACTAGAATTGGGGAATTGGACTCTTAAAAACACTAGTGATAGAGACCCAAGTTCAAGTCTTCACGCTTGCATGGCAAGCATGTTATCCACTGAGCCACCTCCTAGCCTTCTATTCTGTGCCTTTTTTTAAGTGTCCAAGTGACTCAGTGAGTGTCACACTGCGATCAGTTGGTGACATTGCGGTATGCTACAGGACTCCATTTCTCACCAGAAATATCACAAATAAGCACAAGAGAGTTCTCAAATGACCCAAGAAGAACACTTGGCTGTAACCCAATTATCTCATCCTTGCCTGCTCTGGAAGAGTCACATGAAAGAGTTCTTAGCAAAACAAAAGAAATGTATAGCTTCTGAGGAAAAGCACCCATAGGTGAGTCATCGGGCTTCTTTTAAAGATCATGAACCAAATGAAGTTTTTGTTGTTTGTTTGTTAGGTTGGTTGGTGGGTTTTTGAGACAGGGTTTCTCTGTGTAGCTTTGCGCCTTTCCTGGAACTCACTTGGTAGACCAGGCTGGCCTCGAACTCACAGAGATCCGCCTGGCTCTGCCTCCTGAGTGCTGGGATTAAAGGCGTGCAACACCACCGCCCGGCCCAAATGAAGTTTTTATTATCCAATTCCTAACTTACAAATAATGACAGAAATCAGACTGCACTCTGTGACTTCTCACATTAACCAGGATTTCATGAGTGGATTTTTCACAATCAGGTGTCTGTTTGTCCCCTTGTGAATTAAGTCATTTGTTTCTTAATCAGAATCCAGTGATCTCTCATTGACTAGTTGGCCCTTGGAAAGAATTATAAGGTGTAAAATACTGCCCATGTCACCAAGAAATTCATAGTCCATCTTGCCAAGGACAATAGTGGTGCCAGGGACCTCCAACTCAGATCAGTCTAGGACACTGCCTCCTCAGAAGCTCCCAGGATCTACAGAAGACAAAACTGAAACACATCCATGGAGTCACCCCATCATATCAACCTTTGACATCTGCTCACCAGCTTTGATTTTTTTCCCTTATAACATACAGATCCTGTGTTAAGAAATTTTCTGTGAACTTATCCTTACCAATATGCAGAGCTTGATACAAGAAAATCTCTCAACGTGAAGAGAAAATAATAAAAAACATAAATAATGGGAAATACTTTTATTTCCATTATTTTTGAAACTATAATTTATCCCTTCCCTCCCTCCAAATATTCCCATATATTTCTCCCTACCCTCCTTCAAATCCATGGCCTCTTCTTTTTTCATTAATTGTTGTTACATGCATATATATATACTCAGTCTGTATAATGGTACCTGCATGTATGATTTCAGGACTGACCATTTGGTATTTGATAACCAGTTGGCATGCTCTTCCCAGGAGAACACGAGTTATTCTGCTCTCAGTATTCCTTAGTTGTCTACAATTCTTTCTGTAGAGTTGTGGCCTCGTGGGTTTTTCTCCATCTGCTTTGGCATGTCTGTTGTTGCTGTCCTTGTTCAGCTTACGTTTAGGCAGCCTTATTGGTCAGAATTTGGGAGTATCACTTCTTATATTACTAGAATATACAGTATCACAGCAAACTCCCTGGTCTTCTGGTTCCTATAACATTCTATGATGTTTGGGGGTAATATTTTGGTGAATGAATAGTAAGGGTTTTAACAGAGTGTGGGAAAAACAAATTAGAGGCCCCTCATGTCTCTGTTCATCATGAGCTACAAAGGTGAGTTTTCAGAAGCCTGTCCACACTCAAATATGTCTCTGAGAACTCTGATGCCCTGTAACTGGGCAAGCTACAAACACAGTAAGTAGGTGAGGAAAGTGGCTGCATATCCCAAGATATGTCACATAAGATTATCAGGTTCTAGTTCCACAAAAATAAGACAGAAAGTTTGGGTTTAAAAGTGGTTGGCATGGTTCCCATGATGACCCCATGTCTGTTTCTTCATGGTAGCTATGTAAGTGACATTTTGTGCTTATTTCTCATCCCATCAGAGTGAGACATGGAAACACACAAAGACATTTAGTCTAGTTTTCCAAGGATGTAAATCTATTACCCAGAAAGCATGCATGAATGGGGTAGCTAAGAGAAAAATAAAAGAATTGACCCTGAAGAAAGAAGGAGAAAGAAGAGGAAAAGAAGACTTTTAAAATGGGGAAAATGAGGGAGGAAATAGGAAACAGGAAGAGGAAAACCAAGACCAAAAGATATTAAACTTTGAGAGGGTTTGGCCCAAGAAGGCAAGAACAAGTCAGGGCAGAATGAAAGAGGAAAATCACAGTCCATTGTCCTTGGACTGAGGTAAACAGTGGGAGGTAAAATAGTTAATATTTGAGGTTTCAGAAAACTTTGAAGTGTAAGGAAAAAAGATTTTATGTTAATTGAATAATTTGCAAGTCCTTATCCCAGTACTACAAAGCATGGAAGTATACTTTGCCTAGATTGTGTAGAAAGAATTCAAGGTTGCCAGCAGCAAGCACCTAAAACCAATCTTCAGGCTGATGACTCAATCAGAAGATATCCTGTCTCCTTGGTTATTAAAGGAGAAAAGTATAATCCATTTACTCATTCTAACCTGAAAGTGAAAATGAGCAAAGAAATAGGAATATATTTCACTTCTGGCAGTAGAGAATTCTCTACCCAATGTCTATTTCTTCCCATTGATGATTTTATTCTGTGTGATTTCCTACCAAGGGACTTCCTTCCCATTCTTTGTCTACCAGTTAGTAGGTGAGGTTTGTCCTATCCCCAGAGTTGACAAAGCACTTGATCTTGCTCAAACCAATCAGCTCTTCACAGACACATGACCTCACTAAACAAATCTACAGATCTATGGGCTTCTATGGAGCCTTCAGGAGCATGGATAGGTGATGGCAGCTGTATCCCTGGAAAGTCCAACCTACATGGGTGAGAACTCATGAAAGCTGCATTCCCTAGAGCTCCCTACATGACTCGCAGGCAGCTTGTCTCCCCCCAGTAACTGCTACCTCTTATATAACATCAAGGAAAGCCAATCTAAGTCCTGTAAGTTTCAGGACCTCCCTGAGTCTTGTAAGTGGCATTTATTTCTGAGTCTTCACCAGCCTCCCTCTATAACTTGAGATATTTAATTCAGAAGAAATAGCTACACCACACTGTCAGTAGTATGCTAGACAGTATCTTACCTAATTCTCACAGGAAGAAAAGTAGGTCAAGAATTCTGATTTACAAGTGAGTCAGCACTAACGTACATCTTATTCCTCCTATGTGGCTATGATCAAACCACCAAGCCTTCCTGGGTCTCCCTTTCCCCTTCTCTAAACAGAGAATGATGGCTTCCTCCCTATCATACATGGTTGGCTCCCATGATGGGGCTATAATGACATTATGTGGAAAACTAGAAATCTCTTCCTAAGGACGCTTCAGCATTAAGACTCTTGTAGGTAATAAACAAACAAACAAATAAACGAGTTGGTGGCATAATCACAGCTAAATTGGAAATGCTGGCATTATCCAGAACAAGCTATCTATGCAGAGAAGCTGAGAGCCCTCGCACGCACAAAATCATATTTCCCCAGGCATAGGATTAATTAAAACTATCAAGTGTTCCCAGCTTTTTGAAATTAACTTTGAAAGTGTTTGGTGTGAAGGGATAAAGAGGGGGGCGGGAAAGCAGCTGAAGGGAGGGGCTGTTGGGAGGGAGACCTGCTGTTGAAGGAAAGCACAGGCCAGAGCTGAGTGTGTTCACCTTATTCTTAGGGGGAAAGGGAAGATGAAATATAATTATAAGAATTCTCTGGGAAAGGGTAGAAAGGCAGAAACAGCTTTGCACTCACTATGTCCCATCAGGTCATATCAAGTTTGCCCTTCTTGATGAACATAAACTCAGGGCTCAGATGAGAAGCCAAAGCAGGTGGAACTCAAGTAGACAGACACTCTACTGTTTGCATATTACTTGTTTCCCAAAGGGTTATGTGCTGGAGAATTGGTCCTCAATGTAATAGTATTGAAAGGTAGTGGAAACTTTCAGAGGTAAAGAGACAAATGGGAACACCATCCTTGGAAGGAGTTAATACCCTAATCTGAAGAGCATCTTGGGTTTCATGGATGGATGCTCTCATCTGAGCAGCAGCTTGGGTTTCCTGGGGCTAAGGCGGTTACAGCAAGAGTTTGTGGTCACTTTATAGGTTTAGCTTTCTCAGTTTTCTCCTTGTTATCGTGTGTGTGTGTGTGTGTGTGTGTGTGTGTGTGTGTGTGTGTGAGTGTGAGTATGTGTGAATGTGTGTATGTGTATGTGTGGGGGTGGGTACCTACACACCCGTAGGAGCACATGTGTGTATGTGGAAGCCACAGATCAACCTTAGGTGTCTTCCTCAGTTGCTAGACATGTTTTTTTGAGATAGGGTCTCTCATGGAATCTGAAGTTTGTCAATTTGGCTAATTTCAATGGCCAGTCAGCCCCAAGGAACTGTGTCTCTACTTCTCTAGCACTGGGTCCAAGTGCATGCCACCACATTCAGTTTTTGTTTTGTTTTGCTTTTGTTGGTGTTGTTGCTTTTTTATTTGTCTGCGTGTTTGAGTATCAAACTAAGGTTCTCATGCTTGCAAGACAAGGCAAGCATTTTATTAACTGAGCCATCTCCCCAGGCCTCTTGCTATCTCATTTGCTCTGATTTCTCTCTTGCACAGTCCTCACCAGGGAAGGCCATCCAGCATGAGATCCTCTCTAAAGACCAATAAGAGCACCATGATTCTGACCTTTCTGAACTGTGTGTTAGACAAACCTCTTTTCTTACAGGTTTCCCAGTCTTAGGTATTCTGTAGTAGCAGCAGACACCAGACTCAGACAACTAGAGAGAGAAGCCCCCAAAGAAAGGCTTGATTGGACAGTTCTTCTCTCTGCCCACTTCTTGCCTTTGCTTTCACTTAGTATCTTCTCTTTCGGTACTTTGTGAGTAAAACCATTACTGGCACTTCTCTGAGATATTGGACAGATGGTCACATTAGGAACAGAAGTAGTGGGGAAGGAGTCTGGAGTCTAGTTCTTACTCCAACGTTTTATTAACTCGGGGACTTCAGCTAAGTAATTCATTTCTTCCTGAAACTCTATCTCCTTATCTGGAAAGTGCCATAGAGGAGTGGAATTTCTTCATCAGGAAGGACAAATGGTATGCTAGAAAGAAGTAAATCAGAATACACAAGGTCTGTCATAAAACCCCAAACTCCCAAGACAGCCTTTGCATTCCAAATTTACTTAGCCTCCTCTAAGCCCTGGTGGCGGTGGAACAAAGGACAGTCTTATCAGGATTTCACTTTCTCATGGCAGGGAAATGCATTTTCCTTGTGTTTTCCAGTCACCATGATACAAATTCACAAAAGCATAGCTCGTTTCCCAGTCTTAGGTATTCTGTAGTAGCAGCACACACCAGACTCAGACAACTAGAGAGAGAAGCCCTAGGTTGTGCTTTTATGCTCAAAATCTCCTCCCAATCCCTGCCCATCATCTGCTTCTGCCCTTACCTCCTTCAGGTCTCAAAAGGAAGTGTTTTGGATCCTTAGAACTGCCTCTGTCATCATCTCCCATCTCCAAACCTCAGGCATGGCCTGTAGATTCCACCCAATGGAATTAAGGAGTCTACTTCTTCAGCATATGCCAACTTCCTGCCTGCTTTTCTAGCCACACTTGGGGTTTATCCAATATGATGATATCTTTCCCTTTCATTCCTATCAGAATTAAAATTAGGGTCAACTTTGCCCCCTCTCCTTCATTCATTCATGTGCTTCAGTGTTAAACCTCTTGTCCTCTTCCACAGGCATAAGGGGTTTAATTTGGTTGGTCTAAGCCAACTCTGGTTGTCCTTCTCTTTGTCAATGGTTGGGCTACTGAGCATATTAACTCTGACTAGTGAAAGATGAAAAAACATTTGCTCACGGTTTCTGAAAAAAAAAATGCAAGAAGCCCTTTTCTGCCCTTGGATGTCGTAGGTAGGTGTGCCCAATTATGAGTCAGCTGGCAAGGATAAACTCTGGTGTGAGGATACATTGAAATAGCAACTGAACATTGGACACAACTAAATTGCTGAGTTAGCTAGCTCGTGAGCCACCCTGCCTTGGGAGCCTACACTATATGAGGTATTCTATTTTTAAGCTTATACAAATGGAAAGAATTGTTTTCTCCCTTGATCCCATAGTATTTAGCAGATCACCAATCAGCCAGTTTCTTCAGTCTCTGGCTGTTACCTCAACACCGGGGAGTTGGAGACACTGCAGCAGGCAGATGCTATTGGATGTTCTGCTGAAAAGGCTGTTACCAGGACCCACCCATCTGGTGCAGCTCTCCACAGCATCCTACATATTGTCAAAGTCCGTGTGGTCTCCACAGATATAAATCTCAGCCCTCCCCAGCCAAGCTCCTCAAACCCATGGACAATGCATATGACCCCTCCATTGCATGTGGTAGGACTTGTGCTTCCCCCCCACCCCACCCCACCCCGCCAGCATGCTACTTCTACAAAGGTAGTGACATGCCAAGATTTCCAGCTTGCTTGCTTGACCTTGATGCCCTCAAGCTTTGTGAGCCCCTAGAGTTGTTTACTGTTTCCTACATTCCCTGCCAGCTACTGGAACAATGCTATTGCTGGCCATCCCAACTATTTGATGAGTTGGATGTTCCTCTCTGCCTGCTCAGTATACAAATCCCATTGAGTGAAGCTGCAGTTTAGCATGCTGGTGATGGTCACCACTGACGACCTTTTTTTCTGCTTAGCTAACCTCCTCCCCTGCTCCTGGCTCAAGAGCTAAACTCTTTCCACTCTACCTCTTCCAAATGACTACACAACATGGAGAAGACCATCCTAGACTTTCCTACTAGAACTCAATCAAAGTCAGCCCCTTGCTGCTGACTCCCATCCATATCCGTAGAATGACTAATGTTTAGATTAAACAAAACTACTTAGCAATTTAGAATTTTCTTCTGACCTGGCTTTCTTTTGCATTCAGATTGCTATTCAAATGGAAATCTTAGCCTATATAAACACACACAATGTTTTCTCTACATCCTTTCCTTTTGCTTCATTTATTTAGCATTCACACATTAAAGTCTAAATTATGAGGTGTTTTCATTCTAAAGGCTTTTTTGATTATTTTAAATCTGTTGATCCCTTCATTTCTTAGGACTACTGGTGGTAACATAACTTAAACTTCAACTTTATTATAATCTTACCAGAATCTTTTACATAAGCATATGAGTGTGTTTGTGTGTGTGTGTGTGTGTGTGTGTGTGTGTGTAAAATCAAGACTGTAAGCTCTTTGAATGCACTATTTACACCTTACATTCTTATTTCTATCCCAGCATACTGCTCTTTGCATGACTATTGCCCAAAGAAAGAAGAGCAGTGACTTAAATACATTAGATATTGTCTTTTCTCCAATGAACAGGAATTAGAATGTTCTGGAAGATGAAATGTAAAGGTGAAAGTAGATGAGTTTCTTCACAGAATGTCTAGGAACCATCATCTGAACTTCTAAATTACCCCCCACTGATACTTCTCTGAATCCCACACAATAGAGCACAAAACCAGAGTAGTCACTCCAGGCAGAGGTAGTTGCATTCTCTCAGGGAGGATTCTATGCCAACAGCAAATGGCTGCCAGGCCCCCGGTTTAAGCCTCTAGCCACCATCATGTCACTTCTACTGCAAATCAGATGAGGAGCCGAGCCAACTTGCCTCTTGTTGGGTAGAAAACAGATGGCTGGACCAGAGAAAGCTGACGGAAGGAATTGCAAAACAAGTATCAATCAACCCAAGCAACTCAGCATTAGCAAGCAGGCACTGCAGCTTTGGGCAGGGTTCTCTGGTGGTGTTTTTAGCTGCTTTCTTAATTAAGGATTAGCTATGGAGCTCATCAGCCACCCTAAGTCCATGGTAAATGTGCCAGGTGGTGTCTGAGAGCTTCTTCCTACCATGATGTCTCAGAAGTGCTCAAGAGGAGCGTGTCGGTGCCAGCCAAGGAGCTATGCACAGGCACACAATGGAGTAGTATTTAAAGGGACACCACCATCACCCCAGAATGGGTCCAATGGGCTGAGTCTCTACTCCATCCAGCACACAGTATGTTAGTTCGGTTTGTGGAGTGAAACATCTAGTCTCTCTGACTAACTAGTTACAAATTATTTTAGAAAGGCAGCTTTGGTATTCTCATAGCTTGTAATATGATACTAGAAACACTGCCCAGTGCTGTATTGCAATGTGGCCACCTTGATCCATAGTTTCATTTAGATATAGAAATGGTCCATATTATAGGACATTTTATCTGCCTTGCATGCCTGTGGCTTCATCTTGTGTCCATTATAACACTTTATACATTTTCCTTATTGTGTTTCCCATGTCCGTATAAAGACCTTATGAGAGGCAACCAAGACTTACATTAGAATCTGGTTCTTTCCCTTTAGATCCCTGGTAGCTGAATCATAAATGATCAGATCTCCCTTCATCTTTGCTGATTTTAATAGATACTTAGAGCTACATGTGTGTACAAACTACAAGAGTGCTTCCATGAATCCTTGGGTTCTCCAATGCCACTTGCTCTATTGCTGATTTGTGCCAGGCACTGTGTACTGTGGGTCCCATTGGTTCACTGTGATCTCCCATTTTGAATTTAGAAAGAATCAGTGGTCAGATGTGAAAGCCAGAATACTCTTTGTACCTAGATTATTGACCTCTCCCTCTTAAGCTTCCCACTTATATAATCCTAAAATGCTGATCCACTTTCCATCATGAAACTAGATGAGAGCAATTGTATGTCCAGTACAGCATCAGACACAAGTGGCTGTTCAATTTGTGGATGCTAATTTTTTGCAAGGTTTTCATTATAAGAATTAAAAGACTTCATTTCTTTATGATTTGTATTTTCTTGAAAGCCTTTAGCCTGGATTTTGAAGAATGAAAGGGAAAAGAACAGAAAATAACAATCTTTTCAAATAGATAACCCACAGCAATGACCTCACAAATTTCATTCTAACTACTTGGATTTTAGCCTAAGTGTGTAATGAAAGTGACACCTGGATCACAGGTTGAACCAGGCTTCTTGCTTTTAAGGTCATTCTGCTTTATTCACACCCTGTCATTATTCTTCCTTTTAAAGTGTGTAAGTGATAGTAATTGGCATATAACAAGGACGAATTTGACAAGCAGGTGTGCTAAATCCCAAGGTACATGTAGGGGGTAAGGATTGTGTCCCAGAACAACAAACTCATAGTAAAACTTTAGAAGTGGCTCTGGGATGTAAAATGAACAAAGGCATAGAAACCCAAAACTCAGCAAGAATTACTTGGGGTGGAGTCCATGGACAACGCCTTTGTCACTTTTCCTGCCCTCGTGGCAGAGTATGCTGACAAAAGCAATTTCAGGGAGAAAGGGTTTATTTTGGCTCACAGTCTGAAAGTATGTCATTGTAGGAGGTCATGGAAGTGGAAAGTGGAGGAATTTGCTACCAAAGCAGAGAATGATGAATGCTGGAGTCCAGCTCACTTTCTCCTTCTTATTCAGTTCTTGACCCTAGCCCATGAGATAGTACCACCTATACAGTTAAGGTGGGCTGCCCCACCTCAATTGGCCTGATCTCTCTGACTTTCTTCCAGACTTTCTTCCTGCATACATGCTACGAATCTGGAGTTTTGCCAGCTCTCTTTGAGAGCTTGTGGGTGGACAGGCTTTGTTGCAAGAAGAGGAACCATGGTGTATAAAGAATGCATGGGTGCAGAGTGAGGAAACCCATGAACAGCAGTGTGCATAGAATTACTAAAGTATAGTTCAGAAAGGTTCAGGTCAAATACCCCAGATTATCTGAGCCCATGGTCCCAAGATTTCACCCTCCAGTGATTTGGAGACCATCTAACTGCTTGGTTGGGGGAAAGGCCATAAACATTCTTAATACACCAAGATTTGAATATTTAGTGGGTAGAAAACAAATCCTTAGGAAAGGGTCAGTAAATACAGAGGTATTCTTAAAGTCGGCTTGGCCTATGTTCCCTGCCTCCTCCCTACCAGCTTGCCTTCAATTAAAAAGTCAGATTTGACTGTCATCCCAGTATCTGGTTAAGAATCAAGCCATCCATAAAACACCTTGTCTTTGCAAAATAATTTTATGCTTTTTTTAAGTGCCCTATCATCATTGGTCTATTTCCAACACATCACAACTCTGCAGAGAATACAGAGCTGGAAGATCCTCTACCCACTAATCCTAACAATGGGATTGGAACAGAACTATCCCTAACAAATATGATAGACACAGCAATAAGCCTAACACCTGTGATTGGACAGCACTAACCCTAACACATGTGATGATGGGCACAACATTAACTCTAACACCTGTAATGGGCACAGCACTCACCCCAACACCAGTGATGTGCACAGCATCAACTCTAAGTTCTGTGATGGGCACATCACTAACCTTAACACCTGTAATGGGCATATTACTAACCTTAACATCTGTGATGGGCACAGCACTAACCCTAACACATGTGAAGGTCACAACACTAACCCTAACATCTGTGATGGGCACAACACTAACCCTAAAAACTATTGTGGGCACAGCAATAACCCTAAAACCTGTGGTGGGCAAAGCACTAACTTTAACACCTGTGATGGGCACAGCACAAACCCTAACACCTGTGATGGGCACAGCACTAAACCTAGTATCTGTGATGGGCAAAGCACTAACTTTAACACCTGTGATAGGCAAAGCACTAACCCTAACACCTGTGATGGGCACAACACTAACCCTAACACCTGTGATGGGCTCAGCACTAACCCTAACATCTGTGATGGACACAGCACTAACCCTAACACCAGTGATGGGCACAGCACTAACCCCTGCATCTCTGGTTGTTTGCAAGGAAAACAAATGAATTGACATATGAAACAGTTATGATAATATCTGATAGAAATAAGGAACTGAAAAACACAATAGCTTTTGGTGTTATTGGTCCTTATTGAAAGCAATCTCCGGGAATTTAGCCTTACAATTACCCACTGAGAATCCACCTAAACCCTGCCTCTTTTTCTTACTTACAAAAGGGATCTAAGCCCTCCCTCCCTCCCTCCCTCCCTCCCTCCCTTCCTCCTTCCCTCCCTCTGAGATTTTCTAACAGATGTAGGGAGGAATGCACTGTGGGATGCTTCTTAAGCAGCAATAGGATATGGATCATGAAGAATATCTCTCTCCTCATTACTCTCCAAACACAGATAGACCTGACA
This sequence comes from Onychomys torridus, assembly GCF_903995425.1. NCBI lineage: Eukaryota > Metazoa > Chordata > Mammalia > Rodentia > Cricetidae > Onychomys > Onychomys torridus. Next base: position 59,752,550 of record NC_050451.1, on the reverse strand, counting down.
CTACTGTCCTGCTGGCTCCTACTCTCAGGCCTCTGGGAGGATGAGCACTATTTAGCAAAACCTAAAATGGAACTACTACTTGTGACTGACCACAAAACCTTTGTATCCTTTACTCCCTCCAGGATAAGTCCAGCTCCAAGTGAAGGAAAAAGTGGGCAGAGGTTTCTGGGTAACACCTGTCTATGGGGATGGAGTGTCTGCACAGAGAAATGCACCAGAGCCCAGGAGTGTTCTGAGAAGCAGACCCATCAGCCAGTCTCCTCTGACAGCTACAAATTCCTCCAGCCCCGGAGTGTGTCACAACCTGTCAAAAGATCAGTTTGATGTTTACAGTCCAAGATGAGGAAGAGGGCAGTGAAGCAAAGCAGTCACAGTGACATCCTCAGCCTCCTGCCAAGGAGCTGGTGAGGGATCAGAGAGAGAGAGAGAAGGGAGGCTGGTACCGGACACACCTTCTGCATTTTATCCTAAGTCTCCATCATGGCGTCGGCTATGAAAAGATGCGGAAAAAGAGAAGCAGAGCCAAATTGACAATACCATGTTTTACTCAAGCCCTGGTGCAGACACTGGGCAAGCCAAGAGGGGGAGAACTGAATTCTGAACAGTGTGAGGAGAAAAGGACATGGCTTCAACTTTCCTGAAGAATATTTTTGAAGAGAGGGCAAGGAGACCAACTCTGACCTCTACCCCCTCTTCTCTGCACTGGCACCTCTCTAATCTTTCAAGTTTCCTAAAGCCCCACATGATGCATCATTTGAAAAAATGAATAAAAAGTTTCTTTAATTACATTTATATGTATATGTATAAAGACCAAAGATCCATGACAACAAAGTTCTGCCCAAGATGGTCATCTCTCTACAAGGCCTCTCCATGACCCCTAACCTTTTGTTGTTCCTCTACTAGATATTTCTATAGCAAACATTTTAAGCCAGCTATTAGGAAAAAAATTGTTTTAAACACTGTTCAAGAAAAACGCTACAGAAGTTTCTGTATGAAGAATAGAAGGGCCAATCTGGCCTGAACTAGTTTCGGGTATATGCACAAAAAGGCAAAACTATGTCCTCTAGTAATCATTTAGGGACAATCATTTTACCATCTTATGCCTATACATAATTGGCTGTGCATATGATTTAATGAAATGCATTATGGGAAGAAGCATGCATAGTAATGATTATATAACCGATCCATCGATCAAAATAGAGAACCACTCAAACTATACACCTTCATAACCAACCCCTCCTTTTCAGTCTAACTATTTTAAATATACATCTGTCTCAAATACTGAATGAGACATGCGTGTGCTATAAAAGCCATTTGTTGCTTATGTGAGATTCTAGTTTAACTTGAATCCCATGTTTTTATTTGCTAAATTTGGCCACCCTCGGAGGCTAACAGGTGGGACATGGAGGTGGAGTGGGAAGAAGAAAAAAGAATAGGGAGAAATAGACAAGCAGCAGCTTCCTTTGGGTGCAGCATTGGAGGCAGACTAAGCAACTGTTTCTAAAATGTCCAGGTGATTGGGCAACAGGAAAGGTCTGTGCATACTCAGCTCTCCCCAGGGTTATCCAGTAGGGCACTTTGCTGAGGTAGCACTGTCACAAAGGATGACAAGACCAACCTCTCCTTACTTATTTTACTACTCAATATATCTACCCCAAGGCATTTAATACTCTGTAGTAGGATACTCACATTTCCATTGTATAGAGGTTCAGAAGAGTTAAAGGACTGGCCCAGCTGGGCAGCAGTGATAGCACACGCCTTTAATCCCAGCACTCGGGAGGGAGGCAGAGGCAGGAGGATCTCCATGAGTTCGAGGCCAGCCTGGTCTACAGAGCAAGATCCAGGACAATCACCAAAACTACACAGAGAAACCCTGTCTCAAAACAACAACAATAAATGACTGACCCCAAGTCACATAATTTTGACAGATTCAAGATTATAGGCCAAGCATGACTGGATCCCAAACTTGTCTGGGATTCCATTCCCAGGCTTGCCCATAACAAGCCAGCTTCTTCTCAGAATCATGTTGAGTGTTAAGCCAACAGAACTTTCTGTGGTCATGGCAATACTTGACATCTCACTGTCCCATAGGATAGTTTGGTCTCCCTGCAGATACCGGGCACTTGAAGTGGGTGTGGCCAGCGATACTGAAGAACTGTCTGTTCACTTAATGATGTTCATGTACCATCATTACAACTCTAAAACTGACACATGGCTAATGGCCACTGAGTGAGGAACACAAACAGCTGCTACCCCTGGCCAGACAGCCCTGCCAGCTGCTCCTGGGCCTGGATCTGCCATCTCCTAGGTGGGCCTCCAGATCACAATGGAAAATTTGGAAATCACCTTCATTCTCCTCCTTATTCCGAAGATGGGAAAAAAATCTGAAAAGGTGAGACAGGATAAAGCAGCCAGGACCTGAGATTGCTTGGGAACAGAATTAGAAAGAGTGGAACATGGAATACAAACCTCAGTGATCCCCAGTACAGACCAGAGAGCCCCTGAGCTCCCCGCTAAGCCTCGAGCCCCACCTCCACATGTCCACAAAAGTAAAAAGAGGAGAAAGTTAATCCCAAGGACCACCATAAAAATCTAGGTAACAAAGGAAAAAGGCCAATTCTAGTACAAATTCTTGCTGAGTGCACTTCCCCATGACCTTGGAATTATAATTGCATCAGCCGTTACTATCCACACACCCAAGTAATTACAGTTAGCTATGGCTTCCCACTGAAATTGGATATTAACTTTTTATCATGGCCACTCGCAGCAGGATGGACACAACCACAGCATCAGGTCAGCAATCCCCAGGACCTCCTTCAGGCAGCCGGGCCTCATCAGCATCCCTACCCACCACCGTATGTACTCCTTCTCCCTTACCTGTATCCTTCCTAAGAGCATCCTGAAAGGGAACAGTACCCTGAAATTCAGTCCAAGATCATTGGCTAAGCCCTGTACCACAGAATAGGTTTCATAAACTCAGAATTCTGCTCCCATCCTTAGCACAAAATGACTTTTGCATCTGATGTTTCCCTTTTCTGTGGCTCACTTTTCTTCCACCATAAAATGGGGGCGAGAATGCCTACTCTTCCATCTTCATAAGGATGCTATAAGAATCAGACGAGGTCATGGTTTCAAAAGTATTTTCTATTCTCCACATCCTACAAGAACATCAAGCTTTAATTGTTTGGCTGGCTCTCAACCCAGGAGTCCTCTGGGAGGCTGAGCTGCTCAAGTCTCTCCAGCCCACCAAGCTTGCCCTGGCACTCACAGGTTGTCACGCTCCATCCTCAGCATTCAACAAATCTGCAAATCCCATGTGAGTGCTCATGAACTGCTGCTATTGGGGAAATATACATTTATATGTTAATTTTTCTGACTTTTGAAAGTGTGTGTGCATACATTGTCTTATTTGAACTTCACGGTTACTGTGTAATTTGTAGGGAAGACACTATGCCCACTTTGCAGGAAAGGGAACAAATTCAGAGGTGTGGAATGCCTCCTTGAATTGCATAAATTTAACTTTATTCCTCTGTAAGAGACGGCTAGGGGTGGCAGTTTGTCTCCCAAATGTGTGGTCTGTGGTCCAACAGGCACCCAGGAATCAAATAATTTTTGAGTAACAAAGACATGCACAATTAAACAAATGGGCAAACATCTCAGAGCCTTCTTGTAATGGCCTCGAATCTGGACTCACACACCAGGGGACACTGGCACACAGGAAGACGCATTTACAAAGTCAAGGTTAACTTATGCTCTGTGTGCTGCCTGGCCTCTTTTTGACCTGTTGGGGAAAGATCTGAAGGGTTACATTCATTTCACAGAGTAGAAATTCAGACTCCAGAAAAGGAATAGATTTGGACTGAGCTGCAAGCTGGCAAGTATATGTTATTTTCCATGTCCTTGTGACAGAATACCCATCACAGGCAACTGAGAAGGAAGAATGATCTGGTTTCCTGGTACAGTTTGAGAGAGTTTGGTCCATGATTACTTGGACCCATATGCTTGGGTAAAACAATAAGGAGGCAGAAGCATGTGTGAGGAGAGGTGCTTCCTTCCTGGCCCACTAGGAGGCAGAGAAAGAAGAAAACTGGAGACCCAGTAAAACCTTCAAAGGTGCATCCCCAATGGCATATCTCCTCTGGATACTATCCACCTCACAAAATTTCTACAATCTCCCAAAATAGTGACTGCCACCAGCTCAACTAAACCTTCAACATGTAAGTTTGTGGGAGAACATTACATAGTAACACCAGAACTGTAGACAAACTGACATATGACCCCAGCCACAAGTGGCCAGATTAGGTCACTACCTTAGGATTTTTTGCTTTGTAAGCTCCCAGAAGCTTTCTCCACAGTAGATAAATAAATAGGATTTCTATGACTCCAAGCATGATGAAAATTGCCCAGCAAATCTATTTTCAAGACAACCCCCCAAACAGATCATATTAAAATCTCCCAACAGGGGCTCAGTTGTAAAGAGAAGGTTAAAAAAAAAAATCTCCCAAGTCAGATTGTGTGTAAAACATTTTCCCCTAGAGGACATGGTACAGAGATGGTTTTAATTAACTGCGCATTTCATTTAAGCTTAGCAGGCGAGTTATTGTACATTAAATAAATACCAGTTGGTTATTAGAACATATTTACTTCTAACTCAACAGCAACAATAGGTTGTAGATACAGGTTTCCATTAAACCACAGTCTAGATAATCAATCATTCTCTACTCAAGATATAATAATTGCCTTATTGAATCAAGAGATATTCTTCTTTCTGGTAATTTATAGTACACAAATACTATCACTTAGGTAGTATGTCCTTTGCTCCAAAGGAGGAGCAACAAAAGCAGAGGTTCTAGAACTCAGGTGTTTGACTTTCAGGGAAAGGTTTACCAAGTGTACATTCTCTGCACCCTTTGCATCTGACAGAGCGGCTACAGTGTCAAGAGACCAGGGTTTAAATGACAAATAATTATTCTAAATGCTTATGGGACATTTCTATACTAAATAGCTATTATTTATTCAGAAGTCAAATCTGAGTATCTTGGGTTTTATGTGTCTGTCTGATTTATCAATCCTGTCCCTGAGTAGCCATGAAGGCACTGAATGTGATATGTAGGAAGTTTCTGTGGATACTACTCTGGATTTATCTCCAGCTCAAGTTATCAATATACAGATGCTTGAGGTGAGTGAAGGGAGTTGATTGGGATGAACAGCTATTTTCATGACAAGTTGTAGCAAGAGTTCTCAGCTACCCTAAACAAATACCTAGCTCATCAGTGACCTTTACCTTGCATTCTCATATTTTTAATGTCCACTATGGGTCACAGATCCCATAATCATATGATCCATGAAGTTGCCCCTGTCTAACAAATGAGGACACTGAGTATCAAGAAGCAAAGTGACTTCAAAAAAACCATACCTGTTGACAGATATTTGGTTTATAGCATCATCAATATAATTAACAAGTGTTTACTAGTATTGAGTATATGTCAGACCTGACTGGGGAAAATCCTTCCAACAGTGATATGAGAAAGACATTCTTTTATTTCTGTTTGCATGGCTGGGATGAGTCTTGACTAGGAGGCCACAGATTCATCTCATGATACCTTATCAATTTATACTCTTCAACTTCTGGCTTTCCTCACTTTATCTATTCTCATGTAAAATTAAACTATCTAGCACTTATTAAAAGCCCAGCTCTGAGCCAGGCACTGTGGTAAACACACGGAAAGGGTAAAATCAAAAGGAGTTAGAGGCAATGTCATGACAGACCAACAACACAGTTTGCACCCAACTCTTTGGATGTGAATCCCAGCAGCTGATGAGCACAGAGAGGTCATGCTGTCATTTGTACTTCCCTTTCTTGGTCTGCAAAATGGACATGATTTTAGTGCTTAGCACAGTGTGTGGCACCTGGTAAGCTATGAATAAATATTTACTATTGTTGCTGATAGAACTAGATGGCAAAACCTAAGCACTGAACAGTTAACAAGGTTCACCAAAGTCCACAAACTCAAAGCTCTGCTGTGCTTGGTGGGCAGTAAGCGCTTGTTCTTTTTCAGTTTATCTCGTAGCCACTGAGGAAATGGGCCAGATTTTTAAAAGGCATGTCTTAGATGGTTCATTGTCTTAGTTTCTTTTCCTGATGCTGTGACAAAAGCAACTTCAAAGAAAATGGTTTTATTTATCTTACAGTTCAAGGCACAATCCTTCATGATGAGGAAGTCGAGACCCCCAGAGCTTGAGGCAGCTGGTTACATTGCAATCAAGTAACAAAAGGATAGGTGCAAAATCCATGTTCAGCTCACTCTCTCTATTTTATACAGCCCAGGATCCCCTATCTAGGCAATGGTCCTGCAATTAAGATGGGTTTGGCTACCTAGAAAACGGGACCCTAGGAAAGACACAGGGATCGCCCAATGACAGAGAAATGGATGAGATCTGCATGAACAACCTGGATGACAGTGGGAGTAATGAAGGGCAAGGTTTGAGGGAAAGAAAGCTTAGGGGAACAGGAGATCCCAGCTGGATCAAAAACAGAAAGGGAGAACAAGGAATAACAGACCATGATAAATGATGACCACATGAGAACAGGAATAGGCAGAGGGCTGGAGAGGTCCCCAGAAATCCACAATGATACATCCTCTGTAGACTATTGGCAATGGTTGAGAGAAAGCCTGATCTGACCTAGTCTGGTGATCAGATGGCCAAACACCCTAACAGTCATGCTGGAACTCTCATCCAATAACTGATGGAAGTGGATGCAGAGATCCTCAGCCAGGCCCTAAGTGGAGCTCCAGGAGTCCAATTGTCGAAAAAGAGGAGGGACTGTAAGAGTGTGAATTGTTGAGACCAAGATTGGAAAAGCACAGGGACAAATAGCCAAATGAATGGAAGCACATGAATTATGAACCAAAGGCTGTGGAGCCCCCAACTGGATCAGGCCCTCTGGATAAGTGAGACAATTGAATAGCTTGAACTGTTTGGGAGGCACCTAGGCAGTGGGACCCGGACCTGTCCTTAGTGCATGAGCTGGCTGTTTGGAACCTTGGGCTTACACAGGGACACTTTGCTCAGCCGGGAAAGAGGGGACTGGAGCTGCCTGTACTGAATCCACCAGGTTTAAGTGAATCCCCAGGGGAGTCTTGGCCCTAGAGGAGATGGGAATGGAGGGGAGGGGCTGGGAGGAAGGTGGGGGCAGGGGTGGGAGGGGGGAGGACAGGGGAACCCATGGCTGATGTGTAAAATTAAAACACAAATATAATAAATAAAAAAGGAGAAAAAAAAAAAGATGGGTTTTCTCATATCTATTACCATAATCAAGATAATCCCTCACAGGCATGCCCAGCAGCCTATATCCTAGATGATTCTAAATTCTGTTAGGTTGACAATTAATACAGACCAATACACTCATTAGACCTCAAATCCCATATTAATCACAACTTAAGGCAATAAATATGATGATCTGGTCCTGAGTTTTTAAAAGATTCAAGTATTCTCATGTATTATTTCCATAAATCATGTAAAAGCATTCAATATTCCAACACTCCTGAGTCCACATCACTTATCTTAGCCTGTCTTCTCCAACAGTAAAAAGTACAACAAAGTGTCAGGCACCCCCACTACCTAGCTTCTCAAAGTGAGATCACATGTTGGTCACACCTATAGTCAGTCAAACTGCTATATACAGAATTATTAGGACACATTAAGATGTAAACTCAAGTCTGACATTGAGTCAAGTGACTGTCTTGCTGTTCAATTCTATCAGACTTTGCCCCAGAATGATTGAAAAGTAGTTTTTAACAATGAATGAAATAAAATATACATTATTGACTATAATCACAAGAGACACGTGAGTTGTACAAAAGAAAAAAAATCAAAATAAGGATACCTTAGAACCAGTAATCAGAGGTTAAAAACATAAATAAATGATTAAATAATTAATAAACTACCAGAAAGACTGTCTGATCCAATGCATTCAATAGTATTTCAAGGAGTAGATAATTTCTGTTATAAAACCAGACTGACAGCATTGACAAAGACGAAAAGGTAATTGAGTCACTGTACAAAGTTGACAGATGCCTTACACCCAAATTGAAAAGGCTGAATCAAAACAGGAAACTATAAGCTAATCTTCCCTACAAATGAAGAGTCTAAATTCCCAAGGAAAATACTAGCATATGGAATTGCAGACTACATCAAGGAATGATAACTGTTACTAAGAATAATTCACCGTAGGAAGGCCAAGACAAGTTATTCTAAGGAAGTCTATTAATATAAAATACCACATCAATTAGAGAAGCTTAAAATAATCTCAGTGGAGCTGGATGTGGTGGCTCACACCTGTAACTGTATCACATGGGAGACTAAGGCCTAAGAATTGCTGTGACTTGGAGGCCAGCCTGGGCTATATAGGAAGTTCCAGGCTAATCTTGGCTACAAAGTGACATCCATTCTCAGAAAATCCAAATAAAATAAAAATGAATAATATTTGTGATAAAAAAGCATTTAGAAAAGTAGGAATGAAAGATTTCTTCAATACAATAAAGGCTATGGCATTTAAACTTACTGCTTAGCTTATACCTTAATCAAAATAGGTACATCACTTATCTCCTGCCACAGTAATGCTAGGCAACAAATCACTCAAACTTAGAGCCCTAAAACAACCATTCATCATTGATCAAGGGATCAATGCACAGTGAACCCAGTGGTAGAGTATTTGCCTAGTATGCAGGAAGACCTAGGTTCGATCCCCAGTAATATGTATTTGGCTCATATGTCTAAAAGCCAACTGAGTGATTTTCTTGGTCTTGAATGGGTTCATGTTTAAGAAAAGAGTTGATCATGTTGAGGAAATGGGCCAGTGGATAAGACGCTTCCTGCTGCACAGTCATGAGGACTTGCATTTGGATCCACAACATCCACTAAAAAGCCAGGGTTGGTGAGAAACAGAAACAGATTCCAGGGCTCACTGAAAGTCCCTTCTATCAAATATAAGATAGTGAAGGATAAAAGAAGATATCCCATGTTGATCTCTAGCCACCACACATGCACATATAGGAAAGATCACCCATGTAAACACACATACACACAGAAAAGGCTTGACTAAGTTTAGGATTAAATGATCTCAATAGTGTTAACTCAGCTCTGCCTCCTAAATCCCTTCTCCCAACACAGTAACCAAATACATCTTTCCCACAGCTGTAGAGGAGTGCAACTGTGAATAAGCCTACTTTGAAATCCCCTATACGCTTTCTGCTTTCCACTATCTTCTTTGCCAAAATCACGCACCTAACCTGGGAATAACAGCATAACACTTCAACATCGCATGTAATGGTGTAGTTAAAGGGAGGACTGAGAACCAGAGCCGTTTGTCAGTCTGTAACAGTAGACTTCCTAGCATGTCAGCTTATTGAATAATTATAGATTTTATATTAAGATTTTATGTTTTGCATAAAAAGAAATAGTCTGTCATCAAATATGCTCTGCATGTGCTACGTGGTGGTAAATAATGTTCATAGAATTTCTTTACAAATAGGATTTTTCAATTTTTCATGAATTTATCATGAGAGCTTCTAAGTGAAGGTTATAGCCTTTTCCAAGCCAACTGAACATAGAATTTTATTTTCCATCAAGGGTCAAATGCTTGTAGGGCACTGAGGGAATGTACATGACATACATTTATAAAATGCCATTTGCAATAGCCAAAAGAAAAAAAGAAGTGAGTCACTTGGAAATAAATCCAATAACGAATGGGGAGGATTTATATAAAGAAAGCAACAAAACTTCACTGAGAGATATACAACAAAGATTTAATTAAGTGGGGACACACCATCTTCCTGGAAGAAACAAATCAATATTGCAAAGGAGGCAATTTTTTTTCTAAATTGATCTATAGATTTAACATAACCTCAACGAAAATCTCAATGAGACAATAATACCCATGTTTTGGCAAGAAACAGACATTTTCAGACACTGCTAGTGGGAGTTTAAATTGGTATAATCTTTTTAAAAAGCAATTTGGAGCCTTAAAATTGTGCATACCTGTTGACCTAGATCTATAAAATACACCCTAAGGAAATGATCAAATGTGAACAAAAATATATTTACACAGATTTTCATTACCATGATGTTTAAGGGAAGCAAAAATATGATATTATTGCCATATTTAAAGATCCACCACAGGGGCATCACTAAATACAGTTGAAAGCATTAAATATGAAGGAATATGATACAAGATGATTTCAAACTTGCTTTTTAAATTATTTATTATTGCCGTTGAATGTGTGGGTGTGCATGACATGTCTCTGAGTATGCATGCCACAACACACATGTAGAGGTCAGGGGATCACCTTTGGGGTGTAGGTTCTCTGTGGGTTCCCTGCTTCCAGTTTTATACATAAGTAGATATAAAAATGCTTATAAAGTAGGTTGGGGGTTAAAATGCCATAACCAAAGGCAAGGTCCCAGTTCTAGAGAGACAGAGTGGGAAAATCATGGGTGCAGAAGTATGAGGGCAACTTGGCAGTCAAAAAGCAGAGACATCACATTTTATCTTCACACAAGGAGCAGAAAGTGTGTGTGTGTGTGTGTGTGTGTGTGTGTGTGTGTGTGTGTGTGTGTGTATAATAGAGACAGAGACAGACAGACAGACAGACAGAAACAGAGAAATAGACAGAGTCAGAGAGACACAGAGACAAAGAGAAACACACAGAGAGAGAGAGAAAGACACAGAGAGACAGACACACACAGAGAGAGAACAGGAAGAAAGGCCAGGTTACAAACTTCAAAGCAAATCCCAGTGACAGACTTCCTCTAGCAAGGACCCACCTCCTAGAGGTTCCATATAGGACCAACTAGCACCTCTGAGTGGGGAGCAGTGTTCAGATACACGAGCCTGTGGGGGATATTTCACACTCACCACAGCAGGTATGACAGGGAAAGGATGCAATACATCTTATCATATGATCCTAGGTATATAGCCCAGATTCTCACAGAATGAAAACCAGATGGAAATAAATAAACAATAATATTTCCAGAGTTTCATTCTTTTAATTTTATATATTTGTTAAATTTATGTAATAAACATGTGGCATATTTATAATTTAAATAATTATCCCAGCATATACTTTAAAATAATAAGATATTCTATTGTTGGAAAATGGTTAATGATGAGGCAAAATAATGTTAGAAAAGAAATATTACTAGGAGTAAAGTGTCTATAACATGTAGGACCTAACTTGCCAAGAAAGAAAGAAACTAAGAAATATTGTGATAATGTTGGAAAGCTGGCATATCAATACATGAAAGCCACCAAATAGTCTGTAAGTGTAGAAGCATCCAGCAAATTATTTTTAAGGTACCATAATCCAATAGGAAGAACTGGATTTTTCAATAAATGGTTTTGGGGAAACTTGCCACACTTAGTGGGACAAAAGACCTTTGCTTCACATTCTACATAAAATAAAATTTAAAGGATTCAAAGAATTAAATCCAAAGCAATGGAACCACTGAAAACATAGTAATGATCTAGATGACCAATTGTACTCAGGAACCTATATCTTTTAAGACACAATCTTTGGAATAAAGCATCAAAGGAGGGAATAACTGATATTACTGTTTCATAAAAGACCAAAGCAAGAGGCTGCAAGGTCAATGGGAAGTAGGAGCAACAGACAGAACCAACCAGACTCAATGATCTTTACATAAAAGGACACTTGCAGTTTCTTCAGAGTTGAAAAATAACATCCGTTAGTGACTCCATGAATTCTCTGCTCTGGACTCTCCATGTCTCAGGGCCTGTCACCTGGAACATAACCACACAAGAACTGTCATGTGGATTAAACTACAATGTATTAATGAGTGATCAATACATGCCAAGGGGGAATCCCTTTCTTTATTTGGTGGATGCCTATGTGGTGCGTATTAGAATGTGGACCCTCTGCTAGGCTCCATCCAGGTATACACAGGAACATAAGACAAGAGCTTATACACATGTAGATATGTTGTCCGTCGAAGATCAGAGAAAGTGAATATTCCAGTGGAATGGGGACAGGGTGACTTGGGCAAGGAAATGCTAAACTTCTAAAGGATTTAAAAGACTCCAGAAGGGTGAAATGTGAGCCTGTAAAGGGGGCAGGGGAAGGGAAGGGACAGCCTCTGTGAGTGCTAGGATGGACTCAAAAGAGATGCTCCCATCACACAGGTGGCCAGCTCTGCAAAAAGAGAAAGGGGTGGAGACTGGAGGGTGGAGCCTCCAGGAAGTGTTAGGAAGGGCTTCAGGCACTGAGTTAGGGAGGTCAGACTTTAGTTTTGTGAGTGACAGAAGGCCCAAGGGTTTTAGCAAAGCTAGGATGTCCACTTTGCAAGAATCAATGCAACTGCTGTGTGAAGAACTAGTTGGATTTGGGAGCTGCTAAGTTGTAGGGAAGAGAGTAAACCTGAGAATGGATTGGCAAACTTCAAGGTTGGAGTCAGGGAGTCCAGCTGAATGATGGTACATTGCCTGGAAGACACAATGGGATCCAGAAGCTGAGCCAGGCAGAGGGCACAAGGATGGGGGGATGCAGAAGAATTAGAGAGCAAACAGACCAGGGAACTGACTGAGCACAGGAACTGAGTGGCAGGGATTAGTGGAAGAGGACACACTGAAATCTTAAAGCTTTCAAACCTGTTTTGACAAGAGTCAGAAATGGTAGAGGTCAGTAAGACAATTTAATAAAAAAAAAATACAAATGGCAGAATTAATATAGATAAGAGAAGAAATACTAGCTTTAAAGATATATAAGTTTTAAAAGAATATACCTTATTATCTACTAAGTTGTACAATTGATTTTATACTGAAAATTATGTTTTTGGTATTTCGAGATAGTCTTATACAGTCCAGGCTAGCCTCAAACTTGTGTGTAGCTAAGGATAACTTTGAACTTCTAACCGAGGACTGCCTCTGTTTCAACACTGCTTTGATGACAGTTGTGTGCCATCATGAACATTTGCATGAATTATGTTAAGGCTTAATGTAAGGAGTGTAGACTATCAGGTCATATGGATAAATGCATGGACATGTGTCATTCTTGCCTCTGCATGATGATTTAATCAACAAGTCTTGGTTGACCATTCACTACATACAGGGACCAAAGTGCTAGGGATACAAAGTCACCTAAGAACACCTGTTTTGACTCGGGACAGTATTGATGCATGGATTGTGTTTGCTTGCTTGCTTCAGGGCAGTTGTTCTGAAGACATGAGAACAAAAGCTCCACCTTCTTTCTACAACTCAACAACAATGACAGAACACTAATAATAATAAAAAGAGTAGGTAGCCAAGTTGAAACAGAGATTCTCCAAAGAGATGCATGGGTCTCTGTTTGAAGAGCAGTACAATTAAGCAGTTAACACATTGCTATAAGAGGATTTAAAAAAAAGAGGTAAGAACATAGTCTTTGAGGAAAAGAAGGAGTATGGCAAGAGGTGCTGAAGAAGCCAAGGAGCTTTTCAGTTGTGGGATAAGCACTGAGAAGCAGGATGTGAGCCATCCTCTCAAAGAAACCTAGGAAGACAAGAAAAAGAAGTACCAGTGCTAAAGTCTTTGGTCCACACACTTGTCTCTCCAATGGGACAAGTCAAGATTATGCTGACAGAGCAGCTTCTCTTTAGGGGCACAGGGGTGTTGGTGCACTGCCATCCAGTGGCAAAAAGGGAGGTGCAGATTCTTTTTCATAGCTTTCTCTTAAGCCCTACTGAGGTCTGAGGGGCAATGGAAAAGCTGTCAGCTCAACTCTTTCCCTTTCTACAAAGCTACCAGTCCCATCATAGGGGCCCTGTCCTTATGATTTTGTTTAATCCCAATCACCTCTCAGAGGCTTCATCTGCAAAGAACATCAACACAGGGATTGGAAGATTAAGTTCAGTGTGAGCTTTGGAGACAATGTTTAAATCCTGACAGATACACACAGGGATGGGATGATTTCTGTGTTCTTAGTTTTAATTCACAGTGCAGTCTTAATAAGGAGACTTCTTCCCCAGCAGGAAACTAATGCAAGACCTCAGGAAACTCTATGCATCCTACCTGACTCAAGGAAGGTGTTATCCTTTCTCCTCTGGAAGGGTTCTTTGGTTATACTCTTAGCAAGGGATCCTCTCCAATGCCTTGGCAGTTAGCTCCCAGCAGAATGAGATTGTCTTACGCCAAGTTTAAGAGTGGGGGCCACTTATGTGTCTCTGGGAAGAACAGAGTATTCCCCATGTCTTACCCTTGCCTTTCCAGTAAAACTGAAGCACTCTCTTGGCCCTGAAATCCTACCTCAGCCTCTTGTGACACTCTTTTCTTGAGTCTTCATGCTACCATAAACATGTGCTATTTACTCAAAGTTGCTGAGGCTCAGAGTTAGAGAAACAGCCCTTCCTCACATGTTGGAATAGCTCCAGAAGTGGTTCATTCTAAGGGGACTCCAGTGGCAGGAAAAGAAAAAGCGAGTGGGAGAAAAAAGAGGAGGCAGAGAAGGGGGCAAAAGAGGGGAAGAGGAGGAGAGAGATGGAGAAGAAGGGCAGGAGGAAGAAAAGAGAGGGACAGAGGAAGGGAAGACAAAGAGAAAGGAAGGAGAAGAGAAAGGAGGGGAGAAGGGGAGGAGGGGAGGAAGAACTAAGGTGGAAGGGAGGGGTGGAGGAGGGAAGGGAGATCACTGAATCAGTGTGGAAGTGAACTGGTAATTTAAGCCTCTTTAGATCATCTCCATCAGCCTCTCACTGCATTTCCTAAATGACTGCAATGATAAAACTGTGAAAGCAGTAGGCTGTTGAGTGTCGCCACCTCTCTATCCAGGGACATACCAGGTGTTCAGACAGATGTGGGCCAGGTCCTCCCTGTCAGCAGGCTCCCTACTGCTTGGTGCCACTTCTCCTTTTCTTGGGCCCTGACATTTGGAAGCCAGCCTGAGGCAGGCTCGTCAGTGCTTTGTAGGTCACATGAATTTTGGTATTTTTAGATTCAGTCACAGGAATAGCTCACCCAAGCTTCTCACATTGTTATCCTGGCATTCTTTGAGGATGGTATCACAGTGTGAGTGCATCGAAAAGAAAAGGACCAGTGATCAAGTCACAGTCCTGGGTCCATGATGTGACACATTGGCTCTAAGCCCCCATTAGTTGCTCAGCCTCTTCAAGGTACAGCATGAGCATTGTAAAATTGGGTACATTGGTAAATATGCCTCTAAAGACATTGGAGTGAGATGAGTCAGTCTTCAAATAGACTATATCAACATTATTGTATCATTTTTTTCCAGAGGAAACACATGCAAATGTGTAATCTTACCACTAAATCTGACCCCACCTATGCTTTGTTTTATAGTTTGAATGTTTAATGCTCCAGAAGCATGCATGTGTTGAAGGCTTTGTCCCTAACCTGGAATATTGTTAGAAAGTAGCAGGTTGTTTAGGCATTCCAAGACTTTAAAAAAAAAATGATGTCATTTTATTTATTTACTTATTGAACATGTACCAATTTCTGCCTGAAGATAGACATCAACAGAAAATATAGTTTCCCCCTACTTTTTTTTTTTATCTAATTTTCAGGTTTTCTTTTTGTCATCTATGCACTTGCTTACTTCTTGCATGCCTTAGAAAACAAACAGCAACCTCCTCCTCTTCATTTCCTCAGTCACCAGAACAAAACATGCTCAATATTTATAGCAGAGTCATTCAGTATTTATCTCTGCTCCTCTAAATTACACGGATGTTTAGCTACTTCTTGAATTTTAGATTCTAGCCTCTCTCTTAACTAACAATTTCAAAGGTGAGGCATGAGCTTGCACTGCCCATCTCTACCCTACCCAGTATACACATATTCCTACCCAATCCCATATTCTCCCAATAGAAATACATTGTAATTTTTGCTAGCATATTCACTGAGTATTCATTATTACTGTCACTGTGTAGACATTGCATGAATGAACTTAAGGGAACACTGTGGTTACTCCCCCCTTCCAAGTTCTCTGTTTCATGTTGATTTTAGTTTTTCTTTGGATTCAGTTTACCATTTAATTTGTTCCCTTTGTGTATTTATCACATTTCAACATTGAGCTCTGTATCCTTGTCCTTCCAGAATATTTGGACCCACAGAGAATCCTGTCAGCCTCATTTATCCTTGAAAACAGTTTCTTTCTTAGGGTCCCTTAGGATACTTGGCCTCACATCCTGGAGTCTGATTTCATCTTCATCCTAATATGTCCTTTGCCTCTCTCTCATGGAGAACTCCTGTTTCATGTTACCTTAAATATGGGAGGCACCATTCCATTGCTTGGAGTCAGAGACTGCACGCAAAGGAGAAAACGAGATGAGCACGAGCATTTGTTTCTCTCTTCTCAAGCAGGAGCACGTGACCAGCTCCCCTGCTCTCTTGTCACTGTAATCTCCCTGCCACACTGGACTGTTCCCTCTGACGGTGAATGTCAATCATCTTTCCTTTCTGTTGTCAGGTCGCAGCCTCAAAACAGTAATGTATGCAAGCCCTTAGCTTTGTTTCTTAACTTTCTGCAGCAATCAGTAATGGATACCACTTCTTAGCTTTATTTCTTAACTTTCTTGTCAAGTCTGCGTTTTCTGCCCTTGGATTTCCAATTTCTGGAGGACATTGTACTGTGAATGTTCATTTTGTTGTTTGTTGTGGGTGTTTGTACCACAGAGGCCACTGCAGTGACCACAGAAGCGGAGTAGGGCATAGGTCCCTAGAGTTACAAGAGGTTGTGAGCCTCTCAAATTGAGTGCTGGGAACCTAACTTCATTGTGGTTATCTTTACATCTTTCTAAAGCAGTGGTTCTCACTCATGTTGTGGTGACATCAACCACAAAGTTATTCTTGTTGCAACTTCATAGCTATAATTTTGCTACTGTTATGTATTGTAATGTAAGTATCTGTGTCTTCAATGGCCTTAGGTGATCCCTGTGAAGGGTCATTGATGTACAAAGGGGTTGCAACCCACAGGCTGAGAAATGTTGTTCTAAAGGGAAAAACAAACAAAAACTGTACTGTGAACTCATGGAACTCAGGAAGGAGAAGAAAGTAGAGATCTTCATTTCTCCTTGTAGGACCTTCTAACTGGTGTTTTCATAACCAAAAGGACAATTCCTGTAAGAAAAAATCCCTGATAATCTCAAAACCAGAACAAATTGAGCAAGAAAGAATGGAGTGTCTAAGGAAATCAAGTTAAGACATCTGCATGCATCTGCCCACTGTTTGCAGATAAGAGATTCTGCCTGTGAACTTCTAAATTCTGTAGCTCCTGTACAGCTTAGATCCACACTGCCAGCATTATCTTCTCCCTCTTTTCTTTATTTCCCCTCTCCACCAGTCATTCTGTTAGTCCAAATCGCACTTTTAAAATTTCATCATGTTACTATTTGTAATCAAGTTATTAATGAGCCTGGCTGCCCTGATGGCTTTTTATATAGTACTACGAAAATCCTTAATGAGTTGAAACTTAACACACAGAGGGCAAGCTAATTCCTAGGCTTTTTCAAGAAGACACTCATTTTAGGGCCAGCTGAAACATCATTTTCTCTTGGTCTGTCTATCCACAGACATAGTTAAACATAAGTCTAAAATTCCAATTCAGAAGAACTTAGAGCTAAACTATATATCAGGGAAAAAAGAAAATTGTCCTGCCCTCTGAAAGAGAAGAAAATGCCCTGCGCATGAAATATCACAAGTACCAAACATAAATACAAATCACTTGGTCTTTGTTGATTTACTTAACAAAAAGCTACACATTTAAAAGTACACATAACCTGATGTGAATAAGCATAGCTCAAGTAACCCAAAAGAGAGTAAGAAAAAGAATTAAGGACAGGGAAAATAGAAATAGGAAAAAAGGTAACATTATACACTGGGATCTGAACATATAGGTGATTATATTAAGTGTAAATGGTCTAAACTCATAAATTAAAGATGGAAATTGTCAGAATGAGTAGAAAGCATGTCTCCAATTTGTACTATCTAAAATAAACTAATTTCAAATGTAATTACAATAAAACGCTAAGTAAAGCAGGAAGAAGATATAATGGATAATAGCCAAAAGAAACCTGGAGTGGCTAGTCTTCCATTAAGTGGACCTCAAGCAAGGATTATTTGAAGAGCTACTGAAAAATATGTGGAATAATGCAAGGATCAAATACAAGGATCAAGAAGACATGATATACATACAACAGAGTTTCAAAATACACAAAGCAGTGACCAAACAAATGGAAAAAGAAATAAATTCAGAATTTCAGGAAAATTCAACATTTTCTTGTCAGTAACATATAGAACAGAAAAAGAGATAGCAACAAGGAAATAGAAGACTTGAACAGACATCTATCAACTAAATCTAATTAAGTCAGTGAAGATTCAATGCAAAAAATTAAAATATGCATTCTTTTCAAGGACACATGGAGGTCCACCCAGAAATACCATATTTTGGATCATAGAACAAGTCTTACCAAACTAAAAAATTGAAACCATGCAAAATTAATTCTCTAACCATAATGAAATGAAACAAAAATGAAGAAAACAAAAACACAAAGAGTGCCAATCACTCAGAAATTTAGTAATGCAAATAACTCGTGGGTTAACAAAGTCTCAAAGATAATGAAATAGTTTGAACTGAACTGAAATATATATAAACATTATCTAT
The DNA here is from genome assembly GCF_903995425.1 of Onychomys torridus. NCBI lineage: Eukaryota > Metazoa > Chordata > Mammalia > Rodentia > Cricetidae > Onychomys > Onychomys torridus. Next base: position 59,733,888 of record NC_050451.1, on the reverse strand, counting down.
CAAAATGTATGGGTTGTAATTAAAGCATCTCACGGGGAGAAAATCATAGCATACAATGTTTCCATCAGCAAAGGTGTATCAAATCAATAATATATGCTTCCACTTTAAGAAGAAGAACAAAACAGTCTCAAAGAAAATCAATGAAAAAAATTAATATTTTAGTAAGACAAAAAGAGAGAATGAGATGACACGCATTGCTAATATGAGACATGGAAGAGAAGTTTCCATTGCAGACTCCACAGGCATTAAAAGGACAGTAAGCAAATACTGTGAATGACCTATGTGCTGTTTGACAACTTGAGGGAAATAAGTGAGCTACTGAAAAACCACTGTTTACCAAAATTCACCAAAGAATGAGGAAGGTACTCAAAAAATCTTATAACCATTAAAGAAATTTAATTTATAGTTTAAAAACCTTCTGAAATAGAAAACTCCAGTACTACATGACTTCATTGGCAAATTTTAAAATTCATTTAATAATTCTACATGACAAAAGAGAAAGAACTGATCATCAACCATTTTTATGCAAATATCAAAAACAGACAAAGTGTAGAACGAAGTTCTAGATCAATTCCTTTAAGAATATAGACATAAAAACTATGAACCAAATGTTAGGAATTCAAATTCATAAATTTGTAAAAAGGATAATGACTATGGCCAAATCAGTCTACCTCAGGAATGTAAGGGTAGTTCCATATTTGAAAAGCAATTGACTTTGCTTCTTCCTGTTCAAGGGCTTTCAGGTGTGCTGTCAAGTCACTAGTGTGAGATTTCTCCAGCTTCTTTATGTGGGCATTTAGTGCTATGAATTTCCCTCTTAGCACTGCTTTCATAGTGTCCCATAAATTTGGGTATGTGGTGTATTCATTGTCATTGATCTCTAGGAAGTCTTTAATTTCTTTATTTCTTCCTTAACCCATTGATTCAGTTGAGCATTATTCAGTTTCCATGAGATTGTAGGATTTCTGTAGTTTTTTCTGTTGTTGAAATCTAACTTTAAACCATGGTGGTCTGATAGAACACAGGAAGTTATTCCAATTGTTTTGTACCTGTTGAGATTTGCTTTGTGGCCAAGTATGTGGTCGATTTTAGAGAAGGTTCCATGGGGTGCTGAGAAGAAGGTATATTCTTTTTTGTTTGGGTGGAATGTTCTGTAGATATCGACTAAGTACATTTGAGCCATAACATCAGTTAAGACCATTATGTCTCTACTAAGTTTCAATTTGGCTGATCTGTCCAGAGGTGAAAGTGGGGTGTTGAAGTCTCCCACTATTAATGTGTGGGGTTTTATATGTTATTTAAGCTTTAGTAATGTTTCTTTTATATATGTGGGTGCCCTTGTATTTGGAGCATAAGTGTTCAGAATTGAAACTTCATCTTGGTGGATCTTTCCTGCAATGAGTATGTAATGTCCTTCATCATCTCTTTTGATTGATTTTAGTTTGAAGTCTATTTTGCTGAATATTAAGATGGCTATACCAGCTTGCTTCTTAAGACCATTTGATTGGAAAGTCTTTTCCCAGCCTTTTATTCTTAGGAGGTGTCTGCCTTTGAATTTGAGGTGTGTTTCTTGTATGCAGCAGAAAGAGGGGTCCTGTTTTCATATCCATTCTGTTAGCCTGTGTCTTTTTATAGGTGAATTGAGTCCATTGATATTAAGGGATATTAATGACCAGTGATTGTTCGTTCCTGTTATTATTTTTATTTTTTGGTGGTAGTGTGTGTGTACTTCTCTTCTTTGGGGTTTACTGCTGTGGTGTTATCTATTGCCTGTGTTTTCATGGGTGTATCTGCCTTCCTTAGGTTGGAATTTTCCTTCTAGTGCTTTCTGTAGGGCTGGGTTTGTGGATAAGTATTGTTTAAATCTGGTTTTGTCTTGGAAGGTCTTGTTCACCCCATCTATGATGATTGAAAGTTTTGCTGGGTATATTAGTCTAGGCTGGCATCCTTGGTCTCTTAGTGTCTACATTATATCTGTCCAGGTCCTTCTAGCTTTCAAAGTGTCCATTGAGAAATCGGGTGTTATTCTGATGGGTTTGCCTTTATAAGTCACTTGGCCTTTTTCCTTTGCTGTCCTTAATATTCTTTCTTTATTCTGTATGTTTAGTTGTTTAATTATTATGTGGCGAGGGGACTTCTTTGGGGGTTTAGTCTGTTTGGTGTTCTATAGGCTTCTTGTATCTTCATAGGCATTTCCTTCTTTAAGTTGGGAAAGTTTTTTTCTATGATCTTGTTAAATATATTTTCTGTGCCTTTGAGTTGGTATTCTTCTCCTTCCTCTATCCTTATTATTCGTAGGTTTGGTCTTTTCATGGTGTCCCAAATTTCTTGGACATTTTGGGTCATGACTTTGTTGGTTTTAGTGTTTTCTTTGACTGATGAATCTATTTCTTCTACCGTATCTTCAATACCAGAGATCCTTTCTTCCATCCCTTGCATTCTGTTGGTTATACTTGCATCTGAAGTTCTTGTTTGTTTACTCAGATTTTCTATTTCCAGCATTCCTTCTGCTAGTTCAATTGATAATATAGTACAATGATATGAACCATCTAAACAAATTACAAAATGAATCAATATAGAAAAAAATAATATGGGATGTCTTTCTGTACTCTGTGAATATGTGCTGCTTCCATTGGTTAATAAATAAAGCTTCTTTGGCCTATGGCAAGGCAGTATAAGAGCCAAGTGGGAAATCCAAGAAGAGATATAGGGAGAAGAAAGGTGGAGTTAGGAGCAGTTGCTGTCCAGCTTCCCAAGGAGCAACATGCCAGTAAACCAATAATGCTACAACCACATAGCAATACATAGATTAATAAAAATGGATTAATTTAAGTTATAAGAGCTAGTTAGTAATAAGCCTGAGCTATCAGCCAAATGGTTTATAATTAATATAAGCCTCTGAGTGACTATTTTATAAGCAGCTGCAGGACCGGATGGGATGCAGAAAAGCCTCTAGCTACAACAAAATGAAAAATTTCATATCCATTTATGACAAACTCTCAACAAACCAAGAATAGACAGGAAATTCCACAACTTCATAAGTGTGTCTATAAAGCCCCTATAATAAATATAATGTTTAACGGTAAAAGAATAAATACTTCTCCTAAGATCAGGCAGGAAGCAATGGTGGCCACTTTACAACTGCGGAATATTGGGTTAGAAGCCCTAACAAGTATTATGAGTCAAGAAAATCAAATCAAAGGCACAAAAATTAAAAAGAAATAAAATTATGTTTCATCCACAGACAACATGATTGTTTAAGCAGAAAGTCTGAAGAAATCTAAATATTGACAATTCCTCTAGAACCAATGCCTATAAGTACAAAGTCAACACACACACACACACACACACACACACACACACACACACACACACACAAAGCTGGATAGTTCCATACATAAGCAATTTGAAAACAAAGCAGTATCATTTAGGGTAGGTCCAAAAACAAAATACCTGAGTGGATACTAAACATAACACATACAACATATGCAGGCTTTAGATGCTAAAATTATACAATGCTGATGAGGGAAATCAAAACACATACAAGTAAATGGACAAAGATACTCAATATGTGGGTCAAATGACTCAGAATAGTGGAGATACAAATTCTCTCCAAATTTATCTACAAGTTTAATGCAATTCTACAAAAATATTATTAGTGATTTTGTGTATTTTTATAGAGTTGACAAGATGGCAACCCAAAGGAACCTGAATAACTAAAACAATTTTTAAAAAGAAGATTAAGGATATAAAAACCAAGCTACAAAAAGTTCAGGACTTACTCCATAGCCATGGCAACTAAACCAATCCTGTATCAATGAAGGGATAGATTTGTAAACCTATTTTCCTTACCATCTCCAAAATTAAATAGAGGCAAATGCAAGATAAATTCTATGTGACCTGATGGCTGTCATGAGTCCCATAGACTTAACACCAAAAATACAATATATAAATGAAAAAAAAAAGTTGTACCATCTATTGATAAAATTAAAGTTTATTCAATTATATTGTTAAAATAATGGCACACACCTTTAATCCCAGCACTCGGGAGGCAGAGCCAGGCAGATCTTTGTGAGTTCAAGGACAGCCTGGGCTACAGAACAAGATCCAGGAAAGGCGCAAAGCTACACAGAGAAACCCTGTCTCAAAAAAACAAAAGTAAAATAATGAAAAAAGCAACAGACTGGGTTAAAATATTTGGAAGCATATATCCACTGAAGTGCTTGATCCAAAATATATAATGAATATTCAGAATGCAACAGCCAGATGGCCAAAAGAATTTTAACGCATACTTTGCCAAACAGACAGCAAATAAACACACAAAAACTTGTTAAGCATCATTAGCCATTGAGGAAACAGAAGTTCAGGCTACAACTTAATATCTTTTGAAACTTTCATACATTTCAAAAGAGAGTAATAAGGAGTATAGTCTCTAGCAAGCAGTCAGATTTTTACAAGTTCAGCACACATATACCTGTGATCCAGTAATTTCAGGCTTCCCTCCCCCACCCCCAGGACTAAAAAGGGAGAATCAAAAGAAAACCTCTGTATGGATGTTAACAGGAGTTTTGTTCACCCTCAGCAAAAATTCAAAAACAAAAAACAGCAAAGTCCTTCCACTAATGAGTGAATGAACTAGAAAATGAACAAGCTGGCGCATACACATACATGTCATATACATAGACACAGACACCGACGTGATAGAGTAGTGCTCAACAACAACAGAGAGCAAACTGGATTGATTTGTGGACTGCCTTGGAAGACTCTCAAAAACATTATGCTGAGAAGAAAGTTGACTCAAAAGATTGTATTCTTTGGGGGACCCCAGGCTTATAACTTTGCTGAAAGGAAAACCAGTAGTAATGATTATTTAGGGAAACTCAGGGAAATTTTGCAAGTGACAGAAGTGTTCTATGTCCTGATTATATCATACAAATACAGGTACACACACACACACACACACACATACACACACACACAACTGTATGCGTCTGTGTGTGTGTGTGTGTGTTAAGATTCACATAACTGTATACTCTCAGTCAGCAATATGAGATGATAATTTTAAAAAAATTATAACTAAAACTAAGCAATGGCCAGTGCTGTGGAAGAATGATGGTAGTCTCCTAGCCTGATGGTGATGCAGTCAGAGTGGCTCTTGGATTTAGGGTTGCTAAGTTTGAGTGCCAGCTCAGTACTGTCAGGAAGGTCTGAAGAGTCTGCCTCTGCCTTACCAATAGGTCACTCACTCACCCAAGAAATTTGATCTCCCTTGTGAAAATACAAAGTCCTGGAGAAGACCCATTGCTGCCCTGCTCCCATTCTACCCTATGGTTCCAGGAAGCAAACCTTCCAGAGCAAAGCAGGATTCCATTCATGTACTGCTTTCCCAACCTCACACAGCCTCAGCAAATCTAAAGAAGCAAGGAACAGGTGGGTGGCTTCTGGGCTGTCATCAGAGGGAGAGAATGGGTGGCAGTTCAATCAGGCTCACCCATGAGTGTGTCAGTGGCTATTTTTGTTTTCTGAATAAAGTGAAAGCAGAGTGTGGGACTAGCTGGGCCTTCAGCCATGTGTATTTGTGTATTATGAACATGTGTGCATGAAAGAGGAGACTTTCCAAGAGAAACTGAGTGGGTGGCTGCCACTGACGGCTGTACACAGACAAATACAAAACACTAAGCAACAATTACTGCAATCAGAAGCATGGGGTTGTCCACCTGCATCAGCACAGCTGTTTCGGCTTCCACTCTTGCTGCAGAAATACTAGAGTATACTGGGGCTGGAGCTGGGGCTTGGGCTAGGGAGGGACTAGAATAGGGGCTCAGACCATGACTGAAAACTTTTCTGGAGTCTTCCTTAGTGGGGGACACAGAGTTCTTCTTGGTGCACTGAGAATACAATGCCCATGAGCATGGTAAATAGCTAGACTTGGCCAGCAAGCAAGTCAAGCCACAGCGTGAAGTTGGGGTTCAACCAGTTTCCTGACACAAGTATTGCCCAACCACTGCACCTACCCTCTACATTCTCCCTGTTGTACTTACCCCTTTTCTTAAGAATTTCCCTCATTGGAAAAGCCTTAGCTAGTCTCTTCTCCTGTGGCAGTCCAGAGAGCTCAGTTGAGACAGCCTGGGGAGACATCAAGAGTCTATATAACCATGAACAATGTCCTCTTGGTTAGCAAGAGATGAGAGAGAGGCCTCTGTGGACCATGTTTCACCAAAGGGCTCTTGGGACAATCTCAAGACTTCTTGACCTAGATCCATCACAACCATTTGAATGTTATTTAAGAAATATATACAGGTTCAGTGTTTCAGACTCCCTGAAACTGTAACCCCAAGCCCTGCATTTACATGCACTACCAGCAACTCTGATATTCAGCTAGGCTTAAAGCAAGCCCTGTTGGAGGTATGGAGGTTAGAGAAGAAGGACATTGAAGTACTCAGACATCTCCTTATATCTCCCACCACATGCACAGCTTGGCACCTGTAGGGCTCAGCTTTCTCATGCTCAGGTGAAGGATATGTCAGCAGCCTAAGGGAACCACAGGAGCCACCCTGGTTTGCAATGTATCAATGATAGTAAGTGAATGTCACCATTGAATCTATATGGTGCATTTCCATATTCTTTCCCTGGACCTGACAGTGGCCATTTGATATAGAAGTAAAATTTTTCATTCTCCATGGGTACCTGGCAGAAGATCAATACTCAGCCACATCTAAGGCCCTCTGCCCATAGCACAGGGCCATGGTCAATGAACTGCTTAGTTTACCCTCCCGGATTCTGCCTCTGAGCACTTGAACTCTTTTCAGTGGGCCATTTGAGGAGTCACAGGAAGTCTATGCTGGAAGGGGATTCAGAAAAGGCACACATAGGGTATTATTCTTCTCCCGCCCCAAAGCCACATGACGTGCCCAGAATTCTGAGTCCATCCCACGCTCAGAGCTTAGAGGCTACAGGAAAAACTTGGGCCAGGGTTGGTATGGTGATACCTATAATGGTACAAATGACATCATCCGTAACCTTTCTCCACAACAGGCTGATTTCAAACAGCTGTAATTTATGGATGTTCTTCCGAGAGGAATTAGTCAATATATTTGTTTTCCCTTTGATATATAGCCACAGGAGCACGTCAGGCATGAGGTTTATTAAGCCTTGCCAATTTTCTGCCGCTTCTCAGCGCTATAGATTTTGCTCATGGAGTGGGCTGGTTCCACCCCAACATAGAAAACAAAATCATTTTAAAGACTGAAAAGCCTTCCAGCACTGAGAATGCATAGCATGCTAAGAGCCCAGCAGCAGTCTTGGAAAGGACAGACAGCTTGTTCCTGCAGCTGTGGTTGCTAAGGGGATTCTGAGTAGCGTGGTGGGATATGGGGCAGACTTCAGGTTACCTTAGCATACTTGTCACCCTCTCTTGGGTAGGGGATTGCAACTGTAGATTTCAGACAGCCATGACTCTAAGGTGACTTTTCACACCCCTAGCTCTGATGTCAGCTACAAATGGGGACAAGCCCCCAGATCTAAGTTAGCTAACTAAAGCCAGGAGTGCTCACCCAAGTTGGGAAATAGTAGTTAACCCTGCTGCTTCCTCCTCTAATTGTCATGAAATAGGGACTATCTTCCACTTTTAGCTGAGGGTCCCTGCAAGGCTAAAGGGAATCCTTGAAGACCCTTGGAGTGAGAGTTGCTGCCCCAGGTTGTAAGTATGTACAAGGAATGCCCCAGAGTTGTGGAACCTAGTCCCAGTGCATATATCTAAAAAAAACCAAAAAACCAAAAACTCCCACTCCTAGGGCTCAGGGAAGATTGCAGAAGAGGAGAGGAGATGTAGAAAGATTGCAAGAGCCGGAGGGTCAGGGACCTTGCTGTGATAATGTGTCTCCCGGTAATATCTGAGGTTATGTCCATTAAGTCTTGCCAACATGATGTGAGCCAAACAAGGAGGTCACTGACAAACATGACAACTCCATGGGAGAAAAATCACATGACTTCAACCTGACATGAAGAACTGTAGGTCACTGAGCAAAGCTAGGAACAGGAGAGGGGGCTCTTCCCAGGGAGGAGCAAACCAGTTGGGTGTCCAGTGCCAAATGGTCAGCCCTGGAAGCATACACACAAGGAATGCTATATAGACTCAACAGGATATATTTGGGAATATATGAGTATATACAAATACATGTATTATTCAATAACAATTGGTATAAAAAGAGGTATATGGGAAACTTTGGAGAGAGGGAAAGGAAGGTAGAAATGTAATTAAAATACAATCTACTTTTTATAGAATTCACTAGTAATGTCATTAGGTTCTGCATTTTTCTTTTATGAGATACTTATTATTTTTTTGGAACTGTATTTCTTTAATCTTTGTAAGTTACATATATACAGAAGCCCATCCATTTCCTCTGTATTTCCCAATTTGTTATTATATAATTGTTCATAGTCATTTTTGTGATTTTTTTTGAATTTATGCTATATCCATTCTAATATTTCCTTTTCCTTCTCTTGTTTGGTTAGATATATACAGGAGCCCATTGTCTCCTCCTATATTTCCCTATTTGTTATTATATAATTGCTCATAGTCATTTTTGTGATCTTTTGAATTTGTGGTATATCCATTGTAACATCTTTTCCATCTCTAGTTTTATGAGCTTCTCTCTCTTTTTCTTTGTCTAAACTTTTGCCATTTTTGTCTCTACAAAAACTAACTTTTAATTTTAGTGAATCTTTATTTGGCTCTTAAAGCCTTAATCTAGTTTATTTATACTATACCCTTACTATTTCTTTCCTTGTCCTCATTTATTCCCCTTAGCTTTTCTGGATTCCTGAAATGCACTGATAGAGTGTTTGACATAAATCATTGATATAGATGTAGATGATTGTTACTACTGACATCTTATCATTTCATTTCTTTGTATTCCATGTATTTTCATTTGTTTCAAAATTGTTGTCATTGTTTGTTCATTTGTTTGCTTGCTTATGGGACAGACTTTTGCTAATGTAGGCCAGCATGGCCTTGAACCTAGGATCATCTTGCCTCAGCCTCCCAAGTGATGGATTAAAAAGCATGCACTACCAGGTCTGGTCTGAGAAATGTTATTTCCACTTTTGTGCTATCAGACTGGTGAAGATCATAGAGTTTAATAGGCTACATTTAGTGTGTTGATCTGAGTTAGTGAAAAGCTATCTTATACATAATTAAAAGCTGCTACATATATATCAAAGTGACCAGATTCTGCTACTCAAATATGCTTCTTTGTCATAAGCATGATAATGACTGTCTTCAGGAACTAATGGGTACAGGAGAAACTGAAAATAAAGCACACATTACTTCTTCCTAAGAGAAATTTATGTCTAAATGGAGAATCGGCATTTTTGGGATGTCTCCTATCTGTACCAAGAAGAGAAAGACAACTCTGAATCTCTACAAACACATCCACAAAGAGGGTACAAGCAAGTTTGCATAGTAAAAGGCTGACCTTGGTTTTCCAGCTTTTTCCTGGGAACCCCCTTACCATGGGCTTTCTCCTTATACTGGTTTGGTTTCCTTTGAAGATGAATTTTATGCCTGGATTTATGGACATTTGCTGGACTAGCATATGACCACTTCATTTGGTTTGGGCTGTAAATCTCATAGACAGTGTCGATCTCATAGGATCTGAATAAGGATAAAAAATTCCTGTCACTTTCTAATGTCATGGCCTACAAGTTTTCTAAAGTATACTTCTAATTATTATTTTAGAACACATTAATATTTATTTAAAATAGCTTACTATAAAACAGCAAGCCATGTTACAATAGCCACAACCTCTTAAATCCTATCTTTACTGTCTCTTAATTTCATCAAGAGGATAAATTGAGTAATTGATCTGTTTCATGTAAGTTTTTGTAAGTACACTCCTTGAAGCTTGTGTGATGATGTAATTACCTGACCATACAATTCTCAAAATATATTGTTAAACATTTCACATTAATGGTAGCTATTTCCCATGGACATGTTTGAATAAACTTGTTTTTCTCTTAAATAGAAAATAATACAATACAATCTCAAAAGTAAACAAACAACAAAAATGTTTGCCTTTGTGTGTGAGCCCCCTGTACATCACTGTGAGCAGATACCTGACAGACATGACTCAAGAAAGGAGATCCTTTTGTCTCACAATTCTGGGATTCGATATAGTCCATCACAGCAAGGAAGGCATGTGGGCTGAGCATCTTTGCCTATAGCAGTGGCGGGTAAGGCCACAGCTCTTCACATCTCAGTAGACAAGCAAGTCAGAACTGCAAATGCAAACTGCAAGCAGCTATAAATTTCAAGGCTTCTCATCCTATTCTTAACCCTTTGCCTGCCAGCTGGGCACTTTGTCCCAAAGGTCCCGCTTCCTTTCAAACCAGAAGCACCAGCTAGGACCAGGTATACACACAAAGAAACTTATCGGGGCATTATATATTCAAACCATAAGAGCTTGCAGAATGCAGATTTTCAGGGACAATCATGAGACTCAGTAAGTCTAGGCTGGGGCCCGGAAGTCTTCATTTTATACAAGAGCACCCCCCTCACCACCATTTGATTGGAACCCACTAACCTTCCTACCTCATGTTGTTGCTGCTTCAGCAAATGAGCAGTCTGGCTTTTCGTTGGATGAGGTACATACAAGGGACAACTACAGTGGCAGAAAGAAACATGGGAGCCATAGATGTTAGATGTTGAGAGTGTAGGAAATAAAGCCACCATCCTAACAACACAGACCTTGCACACATGCCTTAACCTATGGGAAAAATCAGAGTTCTGACCTAACACATGTCTGCTACATCCCAGATGCTCTGCAGATGTGGTCTCTGTAAGCCAGCTAAGGGTCTGATAAAATGGGTCCTATCAAAGGAGATGTCAGAGAACTTGACCTGTCAGCCTGCTGAGTAGTGGGCGTGGGCAAGATTCATGAAGGTTCATCTGCCCAGCTGTAAATCCTACCCAGACTCCTCTAACCTTTCTCCCATAGCCATGCCCCCAGCACATGTTAGGCATCACTTGAAAGAGGGTTTTCAGGGTAGATATGCTTCTTCCGTTTTCTTTCATTCTTTCACTAGGGCCTGCTGACTTGCTTCTCTGGAGGCCTCTCATTCCCATAAACAACAACATCCCAGCTGTCTTTGTAGCTGGAACCAAGGTGCTGTGTGCAAGCAGGTTTCTATCTATATGACAAGGGGTCTCACCCTTTCTCTGACTTTGCTTCCTTACCTGAAAAGAAAGGGATGATAATCCTCATACCTTCCCTTTAGAGTAGCTGTGTCAAGTGGGAGCTTCATATGCATTAGCTCACATACTCATTCCTTCTGTCTTGGCTAGATTTATGTCAACTTGACACAAGTTAGAGTCATCTAAAAGGAGGGAACCTCAGTTGAGAAAAACCCTCCATAAGATCCAGGTGTAGGCCATTTTTTTAAATTAGTGATTGATGTGGGAGGGTCTAGCCCATGGTGGGTGGTGCCATCCCTGGGCAGGTGATCCCGGTTCCTGTAAGAAAGTAGGCTGACAAAGCAATAAGGAGCAAGTCAGTAAGCAGCATCCCTCCATGGCCTCTGCATCAGCTCCTGCCTCCAGGTTTCTGCCCTGCTTGAGTTCTTGTCTTGACTGCCTTCAGTACCTGACTATGATGTGGAAGCATAAGTCAAATAAACCTCATCCTCTCCAACTTGCCTTTGGTCATGGTGTTTCATCACAATAATAGAAACCCTAACTAGAATACCTCCAGATTGCTAAAATCAGAGGTAGGGCTATGGTTAGTCAAAGGCCACAGTCCAAAGTAAGCAAATGAAGCCTGCATCTTCCACTGGGAAGCAGAAGGTCTATGGCACAAGCAAGTTAGCAGAGGTGAGCGAAGAGTAAGCCCAGATGAGATGGTGCTGGCAGGAAGGGGCCTGTGGCCGGAAATGAGTATTAGGAAGGACAGTCAGTAATAAGTGATCCTGGGGGATACCCACCATCAGGAAGGATGACAATGGGGTTCAAAAGGAGACTGAAAATGACACCCATAACCTCATACAAACTGCACAAAAATGATCACATCATAGCAAGCCCTCTGTATACATACACATGCACAAACATATGAAGATACAAAATGTGAATAGATGCATGTATACACAGAAACAAACTGATATGTACACACAGAAATGCGTAGATGTAGACACAAACAAAGGCCCAGAGCTGAGCAGACAGAACTTAGATCTGGAATGTTGCTCATAAAACCATGTTAAGCTTATTGGCACTATTAGGAGATAATGGAACCCTTAAGAGGTTGGACCTAGTAGGAGGCAACTGGATCACTGAGGCTGTGCACTTGAAGAACATCAGCCGCTCTTCCCTTCCCCTTTCTCCCTCTCTCCCAACCTCCCAGGCACCATGAGGAAAGCATCCTTACTTCACCTTGTGGTCCCACATAAAATTCTGCCTCAACACAGGCCCAGAGTAAGGGAACCAAACAATCATGGATTGAAAGCCTTGTAACCAGAAGCCAAAATGAACCTCTTCTATTGATAAGTAGTTTTTTTTCCCCCCCTAGGTAATTTGTAACTGCAACAACAGTTGATTAACACATACAAACATATAAACACAACACACACATGCACACCCATAATATATGGCCATATATTCAGAGAATTACATATAAATATATATATACATACATATGTGTGTGTGTATACAGAGAGACAGACAGAGAGAAGCATACATCCAGACAAAATATACATATATGTATACACAAATGCCATAATCATGGGGACACAGACAGATGTAGGTACACAGAAATACATAGACACAATGGCACATGCACACACAGATACAAGCATGTATAAATCATAGACAAGCACAGAGACATGCAAATTAAAATATATGTCCAGACATGTACACAGACAGATATACCACACAGATACACATACTCGCAAACACAAACACATAAAAGACACACATAACATACACTCAATATTCATACCACACATACACATGCACATAGAGACACACAGACATAGAAATTCACATAGGCACATGTAGAAATGAACACAATGCACACAGGCATACACACAGAAAGACATGTACAAGGTGATTCAAGCCTGTGTATGCATAGACACCATGTGCAATGCTAAAACACCATGTCCCTCTTTAAACCTGGCTCGAGTACTTTCCCTGCCCAAAACTGTCTAGATAGAGGGTAGTAAGACGAGAAATCCATGTTCTGCCAGTAAAATCAGAAACTGGGAAACATCAACCAAGTTGTATTTACACAGAAAACCACGGGTCTGTGGGGCTCCCGGGAGACTATCAAACAAAACCATGTGTGTTTTAATCTTATGTATATTGACTCTGAAAAAAAAAAAAAACAACTGACTCTGCACAGTAGCTGGGCCCATGCAAGCTGCACCTGAGCTCCCAGGAGCAGGGTGCTGTTGACGTATGCTCATGGCAGCACTGTAAAAGCCCCTCCAGGAGGACCCTGAACCAACCCAAGAGGGAGGGAAGAAGAGCTGTGTCTGGAGGAGAATCAGCAAGCTGGGCACTGGGCACTCTTTACAGCGTCCTCCCCCCATCCCGCCAACACTTGCCCCCTGGCACCCACAGCTGTTCCAGCAGGTACCAACATGGCAGTGAAGTTGACAGCCTGACCAGTCCTCCACTGTGTCTAGGCTGCAAATTCTGTACCGACCCGAAGGTACTTGTCCTATCCATTACGGAGTCCCAACAGCTTAGCTCCAAGCAGATGTTTGATAATTTCTTTTTTTAAAGAGGAAGAGATTACTTAACAACTAGATAATAGGGAAGCAGGTGAGGGCAGCTAGTGTTCAAGAGTGCTAGGTAGTGTACTTCTGGGTTCACAAGTCTCCTACCCTCCCATGCTGACTCAGCTCATCCATTCCTGCCATCCTGGCTGTCTACCAATGGTTCCCTGGTCCCTGGGGCAGGCCTCACCTGAGCCTTCTCCCCCACTTAGTCTTTTTATGGTCGCAGTGCAAACTGAGAAATCCACAAGACCGTGCATAAATCCATCAAAGCTGGCACAAGACCCTGCCAAAGAAACACCAATGGGAAGGAGGTAGTCAGAGCAAGAGGTGAAAATCACCAATGTGGGCCCTTGGTACAATCAGGACACTGTTCCCTTTACCTCCCCCATTCCTCAATGTGATTTCCACCCAAGCCTATCCTGAGGCCTTGACCACCTCTTCACACCTGTGAGACTGTGAGATGGGTCACTGGATTCTCACATACTCCCCTCACCACTTCACTTTACCCCCTACATGTCTATCCTCAGGCTTCATAAAACATCCAGAGTTTACTCTAAAACAATGCAAACCTTCCACAGCCCTCCAAAGATACAATGAAAAGAATCAAATGCCCTTCCCTCCTGGAACAAATAAATAACTGAGAAAATACAGAAAACAAACACTGGACATCTGCTAGAATGGGATAGTGGTTCCCAAGAGAAGGGACACAAATAAACTGATCCCTCTTGTTGACCTACCCTCATTCCAAATTCTCCAGACTAAAGGATGCTAAAGGCGGGAGGGGAAATCCAGAAGGAGTCCACAATCTCCTTGGCTTAAAGAGACAATTCTGGAAATCCTTGAAGGGTCTCAGGTATTGTCTTGTAAATTCTCAGGTGATTCTTAATGATATCTACCCCCAATATTGACACCCATGTGGCTAATCATGGAGAGCAATAGCATATGACAAGCCCTGGTAAATGAAGACAGAAGGTTATAAGAGTCTGTGGCTGTTGTGGCTATCTGTCTGTCATCTTAGAGGCTCTCTCTCTCTCTCTCTCTCTCTCTCTCTCTCTCTCTCTCTCTCTCTCATTACTTTTCCCAACACCTTTCTTCCTTCTTCACCCCTCTCTTCCTCCTTCCCTCTTATTGCATTGGGGGACAGTAGATACCATGTGTATGACTAGCCTGTGGAAAGGCTCATGTGTTAAGGAACTGACATCCACATGACTTAGCCTGGAAGCTAAGTTCTTTGGCCACAACTTGACTATGTTCTCATAAGAGACCTTGAGTCAAAAACAGCCAACTAAGCTCATCTGTCCTGAAATTAATCCACAAAGCCCAGTGAGGTGGTGCATGTTGTTTTAAAGATATCATCAGAATCTTCACAAACAAAAAAGGGGGACATCAGAAATAGATGTGGAGGCAAAAGTACACTCCTTTTTTTTATTTCTATAAACTCCTTAAAATACAGCTGATTGCTTAAAGCAAGAATATCAAAACTATATTTTTATAATTTATATCAAAGAAAATACAGGATTTCCATCATACAACAGCAAGGGACAAGAAAGGAGTGGAATGTACTGGAATTCACTGGAACATAGTATTATACATTTGAAATGATGTATTGTTATTTAGAATTAGACTATGAATGTAAAACTATATACTACAATATTATATAACTGATAGGAAACTGAAGTAATAGTTTAATAAGCCAACAAAAGAGACACATGCAATAAGAAAAAGTAATTGATCCAAAAGAAAGCAGAAGAAAGGGAGGACCAAAGAGAAGATTTCAAGATAAATATAAATCCAATCACATCAAATTTAAATGATTAAAACAATACTCAACTAAAAGGCACTGTTTCAAGCTGCATTGTTAGGAACAACTATATACTTCTGCCTACAAAAAAAAAATCTACTTTATAGGGCTAAAGACTAAAAGCTGGTCTGGGAATGACTCAGTATAATGATTACCTTATAAGCATGAGAACCTAAGTTGGACACCCAGAACCCAAGTAAAAATGCCAAGTGTAGTAGTGTGCATTTGAAGTCTCAGGGCTGTGAGACAGAGACAAAACGTTCCCTGGCACTTGCCAGTCAGCCAATCTAGCCTAACTGGTGAGCTCAGGCAAATGAAAGACACTGCTTCAAAGGAGGTGAATGACATTTCTAAAAATAATACCCATAGTCATATTCCAGCCTTTACAAGCACACACATGCACACCTGCACACACATGTGCATTAAAAAAAAACAAAACAACTAACAGTTTATGGGGAAAACACCATAGTACAAGAAAGGCAAGGGGCAAGGTAGGGTGGCCATATAATTTATCAAGCAAGATACATTTTTAAGTAAATAATATTACCAGGGAGGCACACGTCCACTCCAAATGATAGGAGAGACAATTCCCAAGGTAATGTGCAACCATGTGCATGTATTAATGACAGTACTTCAAATCCAAGAAGCAAAGGCCAATGGAATAAGGAGCCATGGTAGACAAATCTAGTTTCCCCTGGAGACTTCCACACCATGAGCTGAGTGGCTCTAGGCACACAGGACTGACAATAGCCCCAGGAGCTTGAGGTGAATAGAAGACAGTGCTGGAAATCAGAGAGAAAGACTTCTAGCCTAAGGAAGACAGGCTAGCTCAGGGTAGGACCATGAAAGCAGAAGTCAACAGACAGCTTGTAACCATCTAGAGCAGTGGCTCTCAACCTTCCAAAGCTGTGACCCTTTAATAGAATTCTTCATGTTGTGGTGATCCCCAACATAAAATTATTTCATTACCACTTTATAACTGTAATTTTGCTACTGTTATGAATGGTAATGCAGGATATCTCATATGTGACCCCCATGAAAGGGTCATTGGACCCCTAAGGGGTCACAACCCATAGGTTAAAAACTAGTGATCTAGAGCCTTCCTTCACAGTCATGTTAACTTGGACTTCTAGAAGGCTCTAGAGCAGGCAGTGTCTATGGGATACTTCTAGTTTGAAAACAGGATTGATTTCCTTGCTGTAAGACCCCCTGCCAATGACCTACAGATGCAGTTCATTGACTAAGCATGGGTACCATTTTTCTTTGATGAGTTTTGTGACATGTAATTGCCATATAATAAGCAGTACATATTTACAGTTAAAAATGTGACACATTTTTATAGCTGTAAGACAGTAACTACAATCTTCATAATGAATCACTCTATCACTTCCAAAAGTTTCCTCATCCTGTTTCCTCACCCTGCCTCCCATTCATCCTGACTCACTGCTAACATCATTTGTTACAGCCCCAAAGTGGAGGGAAAAATCCAAATATCTATTAGAAGGACAGCTGGTAAGCAAATTGTATTGTGAATACTATTCAGCAGTGAAATAAAGGATCAGAACATGATACAATAAGAATGAGCATGAAAAATTTGTATTCAAATCAAGACCTAGAAATAAGAAAAGTCTACCCAGGGGCTGGGGACACACATGCATATATTCACACAGCTACACTAACAAATTCATACACACGCACTCACAACCCAATACACTCAACAATACATAAACATACAGCACACATACAATACCACTCACAAGACACACTACACACATACACACACACACCACAATATACTTAACACCATAAATACATCATACATACAATATAACACACATATACTATAGCACACATATACCACCACACATATAACATCACATACACAACAGCACACATGTACAATACCACACATACACCACTACACACACACACAAACCACATATCTACAACACTACTCACAACACACTGCAGATACAATACCCACACATACAACACAACACACACATACATACCACATTCTGTCACACACAGTACCATAGATATGATGCCACATATATAATACCACTCACAACACATACAATACAACATATACAACACCACATATAGGACACCACACACACTACACAGCACAGGCTACATGTATACAACCACATACATAACATACACATACAATCTCACACACATACAGCTCAACACACATACAACATAATACACACAACACCATAAATGCACCACACACACAACACCACTATACATCAACACACACACACACACACACACACACACACAACACATATACCACCACACATACAACACATACACACACCACATATACAACATGACATACGACATACACATATAATAGCACACACCACACATATATCACCATGGACACACAACACCACATATACACCACCAATAACACAATACCGCACATACAACACCAGCAGTCAAGAATAAACTACTTAATCCAGCACATGGCCACACATGGCAGTCGTGTTTCTAATATGAACTGTCCTGGTATGGGCAGTAGGTAGTTCTTCAGTGTGCCAGCCTGGCATCTCCTTAACAAGTTACAGTGCTGAACGTGTTTTCATGAGCTGTTTTCAATCTATAGATATTCTTCTGTAAAATGCTTCTCGACTTGTTTTCTACATTTATGCCACTGGAGTCTTTGGATAACTGAACTGCAAAGCAATAGAAAACAAGGGATAGATAGATTTTTTTCTATTTTTGGCACATTTTTATTAATTAAATTTGTTGTTTAGCAATTCCATATGTGCTTATAATACATTCTGATTACACTGTCTCCCACCTTCTCTTATCTCCCTTCCACCTGTCAATATCCCAATGCCCTACAAATGTCTTTCTCACTTTTGTCAGCCCAGTGAGTTTAACTAGGGCCACCTATGTGAGCATAGTTTGGAATGGCCATTGTATCCTAGTGAGCTCAGCAGGGTGTGCACAAGTGAAGCCAATAATTCTCCCAACACACACACACACACAGACACACACACAGAGAGAGAGAGAGAGAGAGAGAGAGAGAGAGAGAGAGAGAGATGAGTGCACCCTTCATCCCTCACTGGTGTACTGGTGTTGACAAGGCCACTCTTAAGCAAGTCCAGTGCAGGTTTCCCCAGTGCCTCTGTCTAGAAGAGATATTTCACAGCCCCTTCCCTATCTTCCAGCTCCTCCATTCTTTCTGCCCACTTGTCCATGATGCTCCCTGAGCTGTAGAGGGGATATTGTAAATGTTCTGTTTAGAGCTGAGGCCTCAACCATTACTCTCCGCACCCTGAGCAGCGGTGAGTCTCAGCATTCATCACCATTCACTACAGGGAGGAGGGGCTTCTCCATTAGATTTCCATATGGCGTTTTCACACATACTTCATCCTGGTTGACTATTGTCTCTTGCCTCTTCTGCCATTTTTAATAGCCAGAAATCTCTTTGTTGGTGCTTAAAAGGAAGCAAATCTAAGAGAAGACATTTCTAGGAGGGGGACAGGATATGCAAAGACCCTGAGACTGCAGATGCTTAGTGTGATTAAGGACTAGCCAATAAGCTGGCTGGAGCTGGGGTGCAGTAAATGAAGGGAAGGAGAGAAAAAAATACATGCTCATGGGAAAATCTACTTCCCTGTCTATTATATATAGCACTGAGCTCTGAAGGATCGACAATGTAAGTAAACATTTAATTTTTAAAATAAATGTAATCTGACTATTTGACGACTGGCCTATAGCCTCCATGCTTTTCTTGGAGTTTAGTCTCTGGGTGACATACAGGAGCAACTGTTTCCCACTGTAAGGATTGTATCTCCTGACTCTGAATCTCCCAGGAGGTCTGTCCATACTTCCCCCACCACTCAGATCCAGTGGAATGGCAGGGGCTTGTAGCTGACATCATGGGAGGAGTATTTAATCAAGAATAATTTAAACTGCTTACCGGACTTCATTTACCATTATGATAGGACATAAAAGTTTAAGGCTTTTTGCCAAAAAAAAAAAAAAAATCTATGATCCAGCTCCATACAAGTTCTAATAAATCTGCAAAGAGGGAATTTGTCATCTCTCAATAAATGTGTCTTTTCTGCACTCTCCTCTGAAAACTTGAAAATCTCAGATATAAATCTTAGTTGGAAGCTTCATTTTTCTCTCCTCAGGGGCATGATGTTCCAGGCTGGAACGTGGATGCCTCCTGGCACCCTCTTCCTAATCTCTGACATTCATCCTAATTCCTTCCTCCCAATTTCGACATCTTCTTTCTCCATTCTAGGGGGTTCCAGATGGCCTATCCAAGTGTTCAAGAGCCTCTCAGGTTCCTCATCTTGGAAACGAGGCTGTGCCATGTGGCTTGGGAGACCCATTCTTTTTCCAATGGCCTTTGGAGGCACTCAACTTGGTACCAGCACTGATGTCTCTGAAGGCTTGTGGGTTGGGCACTAAGGGAATAAGAGGTAGAATAAAGATTTGAGGAGATGCTTCCCTGGGGACACTGAAGACCAATTAAAGTACCCAGGTACAGATAGTATCATGGATGCCTATCCTCCAGGCATGATACCCTTTTGAACCCTCAGCAGCTGTGTGTGACCCTCCAGACACGATTGAGCCTATTAATTTTCTCAAGGTGTCACAGTCACTGAGTAGAGAGACATTCTCTTGAGTGTCATTGTCACTCCTGAGTTGCCCATGCTCCTAAGGCTAACCCCTCCTCCACTCTCCTATAATTAAAAGCAAAATTAAATTAATTGGTTCAAGATGGACATGGCTAAATCCCCTCTTTGGTCTTTTGTTGGTGCTTTATCAGGAGTGAAAAGACGTCTCTTCATCTCCCCAGGAAAAGTTCACACAACAGGCCCCAAATTCCAAACTTCAGGCCTGGTTACTTGTTACAACATGGATTCAGAAACACTCACCCTGCTCCCCATAAGTGGAAGAAGCAGAAACAGAGGCCCACACTTTGCATGATTGTGCAGATAGGAAATGTCCACTAAGCTCATAAAGCCAAAGAGTCAATTAGCCATTGTGTGGGAACCATGAGGAAACTGAAATCGCCTACTAATGAGTTCAGGGTATCTTAGGGAGGTGGTGAAAGCATTTTGGAATTAGATAGTGGCAATGGATGCAAAAGTAAATGAATATACTAAAAACCACTGAGTTGAGCACTTAAAAATGATGAGTCTTATGTCATGTGATGTGTATCTCAATCAGAAAACTGCAGATGTTGTCAATGGACAGAGGACCTGCCTCAGTGTAGATCAGACAGCACTGTCAGCTTAGGAGAGGGTGAAAAGTCTAATTCTCAGGACAGGCTTCCCTGACCCAGAAGACCTCTTCTCTCTAGGAGCCAGGCTGCTGCCTAGAGTGGAGAGCCTCATCCTGGTGGTTGGCATCCACTAAAGGACCCCAAACAAAATCCCAGATGCAGTACATCTCAAGATGTGATATCAGGACAGGGCCATGTCAGAACTAACTGGGGATCTTGTTAAAAAAAAAATCAGGTCCCTAGCCCTATCCCAGACCAACTGGATTTTTATTTTTAACAAGCTCTCTGGGTGATTCTTTCACAAGCGAAAGTTTGAAAACCATTTTGAGCTGGAGTGCTTTTCAAACTTTAAGGCGCATACAAATCATGGGAGATCTTATTAAAATGTAGATGATTCTGACTCCATGCGTCTGGGGTGGGGCCTGAGAGTCTGCATTTCTAATCAGCTCCCAGATGTTGTTCACATCCCTGGAACACAGATTCTGCTTTGAGCATCAGGGGTAGAGTAGATTTTTTTTCTGTTTGTCTGTTTGGTTGGTTTTTTTCTTTTCTTTCTTTCTTTTTTTCTTATTTTTAGGACAGGGTTTCTCTGTGTACAGTCCTAGCTGTCCTGGAACTCTCTCTGTAGACCAGGCTGACCTTGAACTCATAGAGATCTGCCTATCTCTACCTCCTGAGTGCTACATGCAGAGTGCAATTGTGCAAGAAATTTTGAGAGAGTCAAGTGCCCATGTGTCACTTTGAGATTCTAAATTGGGTGGGCACGGCCTCAGCATAAGGGTTTGGAAAAATCCCACACACACCCCTCTCCTGGGTGATTCTAAGAGACTTCCGCATTTGGGAGCCACTGGGATGGAGGCAAAAGCAAGTTGTGCATCCATGGCAAGATAGCACAAGGAGCTGAAATCTTGAGAAAGCCCAAGTCCGAGGATAGAGACTCTGCAGCAAAGGAAGGAATTGTTCTGTCACCATCTACACACACCAAAGCTTCCTGTGGCTCACCTCTCAAGAATGAGTGAAGGATGGCATTTCAAACTTCAAGCCTCAATAAATGGGGGAGCAGAGAGTCCCTGCCAGGTTTCTTCTTTTAGTCCACCTTCTTAAAGCCTGGGCCTAAGAACAAAGTCATCAGTAGACTAAGGAAGGTCCCTGGGCAGAGGCAAGGAGCATTACCTATCCAGAACATCCCATTCACCATCACCACCTTCAATCTAGGTGAGTCTTGGAAGGAAATAGAGAATGATTCTAGGGCAGATAAGAGCTATTCTGGCTTCAAAACAAGGCTGTTTTGTCTCTGAGCAGAATAGACTCAGTGCAAGCCCACTGCAGATACCTCCAAGGAAGACCAGAAAAAGAAAATTCACCTCAGTGAATCCAAGCTGCAATCTATTCTGAAGCATGGTGACACCACTGTTGAGAATTCCATTCTTTAATGAGCAGGCTGAGTTTACTAGGAGTCTGACCCCTAGTAACTCATGATGTCTTACACAGATAGCCAGTGCTGAGAAGAACTCGCACTGCCAAAAGGTACTCCTCAGCAAACTAAGGAGATGTCCACCTAACCATCTAGATACAAGTCTCACATAGGTACCACACCAATGAGACCTCACTGCTGCCCTTTTTCATAGAAGGAGATTTCCTGTACTCTTAGCAATGTGATTCCCTTGAAACACACTCTATAGCATTTGAAGTGTATTAGTAACTCTTCCTTTTCTATTAATTCATTCACATCCTAAATATCACTAAGTTGTCCAGTACCCTGGCACACCTTGGCAGGGACCACAGCAGAGGATCTTTTAGCTTCTTCATCCCACGATTGTCACTGTGGTTTCCATTGGTTTAGATAGGAGAATGCTGAGAAATGTAGACCTCCATGCTACCCAGGTTTTGGGAAGGCTCTTTGGGGTTTAGAGGAAAGACATGACCACCAAGAAGGAGAAGGATGCAAAAACTAAGGAATGTAAAGGCAGTTTGCCTGAGTAGTGAAAGACAGATGTCAGAAACAACATGCAGGCGTGCTGAGCAGGGCTGTTCCTGCACCACGTGGCACAAAAACGCAGGCCATATTTCAGAAGGAAATAAAAATGTGTCTGTAATTAATGATCCTCCAGGAACACATGGCCTTTATTAATGTAGCAATTTGGAGAAACATAATTCACTAAACATTGGGCTTGAATTGCAGAATGCTTTTGCAGCTGGAGGAGGATTCAGGGAAAGATGAAGACACCCTTAATGGCTTCCCAAGGGTCCCAAGGACAGGGCACTGGGAGAGGCAGGGGCAGAGCTGGGTCACCCACACTGAGGAGCTGGGGTACTTGTGGGGAGGCACCTGAATTCTTGCCATCTTTGGAAGTTGACCTTGGAGTTTATACGGGTAGGCCAAGAAACCTAATCTGCCTGGGCTCACTTTCAGGCTCCTCCCCTTTGTTGGATTGCCTTGCAACAGCTGGCCGATAAATCTTTGCCTCCATTTGCTTAGCTGCAAAAACATAAAAATGAAATGGCACCTAATCTTAGGATTCAACCAAGTGTTTTAACATAGTTCCTGACATATAATACATGCTATATAGTGGGTTTATTATTGTCAGCTGGTCTTGTCCATGTATCCACAGGACTAGAGGCAGGAATGGAGTAGAAGGAGTGTTTCTGTAAGGCTAACATCCTTTCTAGCTGGCTTGGTGTGGTGGCTTGAATGAAATGGCCCCCATAGACTCACAGGAAGTAGCATTATTGGAGGTGTGGCCTTGCTGGAGGAAGTGTGTTACAGGGGGTCGGTGGGCTTTGGGGTCTCAAGCCAGGCCCAATGTCTCACTTTCTCTTCCTGCAGTCTGTGCATCCAGATGTGGAACTCTCAGCTCCTCTCCAGCACCATGTCTGCCTGCATGGCACCATGCTTCCTGCCATGACGACAATGGACTAAACCTCGGAACTGTAAAATAGTGTCATAGTGACCCTTCATGGCAATAGAAATCCTAACAAGACACTTGGTCTAGTGACACAAGAGATGAGAGCAAAGCAGATGTGGGATGGGTCCCTCCTGACCTGCAAAGGAATCAACTGGCAAAAGTAATGATAAAGGGAGCAAAGTTACTTCATGTCTAAGACAGTGAGCTGCAAGCCGTTAAACACCAGACTAAAGAAAGTGGAAGAATAGGAGACAGAGACAGCAAGCCAAGGAGCCTGGGTTCTGGTGCTAGACCTTTCTCTGGATAGCCTTTGTCTAGCCACTGTTCCGACAAGCATTTCCCCATCCAAAAGGAGCTATGCATCAAGAACAGTCATGTGTCACAACAGTGGAGGTCTTTTCTAAGACATCTGGGTAGGTGATCATGTGAGCACAGTGTATGTTTCCTTAGACAAACATGGGAAAGCAATTTAGAAGAGCCTATTGCTCTCTGGATGAACATAAAAGGGTACAGTAAAAGTAGGGTTCCATATGTAAAGACAGTGCCTCTGAAAAGACTGGAGGTTGCTCTGAATGAGAGAGCAGTAAGGATGTGGTAAGTGACTTGGGATATTGTCATCTACTGTGCAATTTGACTATGCTTCAGTCATAAACAAATTTTTTTCTACAGTAACAAATCAATCTTGCCTTACCATACACCTTAACTTTATAATAAAAATAGTTTTAGACACTTTCAAATGATCAGTAACTGTTAGTTGGCTTAAAACACACAATGTTCTGCTGTCAAAAATAGTTTTTTCTCTGTTTTATTCTTTTGTCTCATGTTTTGTACTGTGTTTGTTAAAAACCAAAATGCATATGAGCTGAGGCCTACACAGGGCCAGGATCATCAATGACCCTGTTTTCCATCCCCATGCTTGTCCCAGTGGTTGAGCAGTAACCATATAGAGCTGTCATTGACGATGACAAATGTCTTCTGAAGTTCCTCTCCATGGTCCTGGCAGAGGCTTCTCATAAACATTTTGGGAGGGGTCATATGTATACATGTGTGTGATGTAGGTGGTATGCATAAGCATTACTGCATGGTTGTGAGTCTGTATGCACTTGTGTACACATGTGTGAGGGCTGTAAGTTGACATGAAGTATCTTCCTCAATCACTCTATTTACTAAAGCAAGATCTCTTCCTGAACCCAGAGCTAGTCTACCTAACCAGCTTGCCCTGGCATCTCCCATCTCCCCTCTAGTGCAAAGCAGCTGCCACTCACCTTTTTATATGTGCTCTAGAGATCCAAACTCTAGCCCTCATGGTTATGCAGCAAGTGCTTTATACACCAAGCCATCTCTCCAGTGCCCACGGCTAGCATTTTTTAGAAGTGTAAGGATTTCACTCTAGAACAGTTATAAATGTATGGTAAATGCTTAAACTAGTAACAGTAATTGGCCAGCTGCACATCGCTCGATGTGCTACCACCTAAATGACTAGAGGTCATTTTTCTACCAGCATCATCATAATCATGTGAGTCACACACTGTGTTATTCATTATGACAGCTATGTCAGTAGGTAAGAGGGATTTTCCTGTTCTGTGGTAATCTTATGCCAGTTGTACATGGGATCCACAGTGTGCAGTTGTGGTTTCTAAAGTCTGCTCAAGCCCAATCTGCTTTTAACTTCAATTCTTTGTAAAAATGCAACAATATTACCCAGGCTGGGTAAATCTCATGGACAAACTGAAGAAAGCTCCAGCTGTATAGTAGTCATTCCTGTGTGCTTGCAGCAGTGGCAAATATATACTGAACAGGGATTCGGGACGTGTTCTAGGCACCTTCCCAGCAGCCCATCCTCACTTGAACTAAACCAACCACGTTCACTAGAACTACCGCTTAAAACTTTCATCAGATGCACATTGTCTCCAGGAACCAGGACTCTGACACACAAAACTCTAGGGAACAAATTCAGATCATTACAATTCTGTCCAGCTGTTTATTCAAGTAATCTTAAGTATAGTACTAAAACCCCCAACTATGGTCACTGAATTCTGTTTCTTCTCTTACATCTGTCTCAGGTAAATGTGTTTGGAAGCTTTGTAAAAAGTGAGTGTGCATTTGACTGATAATACCTGCTGGGTACATTGGCCCTTTTTCATTATGGAAATTCCTTGCTCTGTAATAACACTTAAAATTTGTTTTGGCTAATAATGACAGAGTTGTTCTAGGTTGCATGTAGTTATCACCGCCTACTGTATCTATTTCCATCCCGTTACTTTGTTTTTAGACATGAAATGTGCCATTCACAGGTAGCATAGAGTTATATCTTGCTTTAAAAAAATTCCAATATGTTTATTGTCTTAGTTACTGTTCTTTTGCTATGGAGAGACATCAAGGCAATGAATAAAAGGAAGCATCCAACTGGGGCTTGCTTAAAGTTGCAGAGGGTTGGTCCATGACCATCATGGCACAGAGCATGGCAATCAGGCAAGCCAGCAAGGCAAGGCACTGGAGCAGTAGCTGTGAGCTTACATCTTACTAGGAAGATAGAGGCAGAGAGTGAGCAGATTTGATCAGGCTTGGGTTTTTGAAACTTTAGTGACTCACCTGCTCCAACAAGGCCACACCTATTAATCCTTCCAAAATAGTCCACCAACTGGGAACCAGGCATTTAAATATATGAGCCCATGGATCCCATTTTTCTTCAAACCATCACAGTGATCTTTGCCTATTTATTGGCTTAATGGCACATCCAAATTTAACATAATGGCCATGCTTTTTCTTTTTTTACATCTTCTGTCTTGCCTTGTATTTCCTTTGCATGCAAGCATCTATTTCCCTTTTATGCTCTTCTTTTGTTTTAAGTATTTTTACCTGAATTTTTCTATTACTTTTAATTTCTTTTCTTTAATTCTTCCTTTGAATTAACTAACAATGGATTCATGAGTTATTTACTTGCTCCGTGGATTACAAAATGCATCTTTAACCATCACAACACCCTTGAAATTAAGTATGGTTAATGCTAACTTAATTATAGTAAAATACAGCAATTAAGCTACAGTTAGTTCCACTGTTTCTTTCTCGCTTCTGCTGTAGGTTACATATATATTCCATGTCTACATTATAAACCCAACATATAGCACCATAATTGTTGTTTATGGAATCTACTGACTGTTGGGAAAATTACCGGAAGAAAAATAATGGAAACACATTCACTTGCTCTCTCATTGCTTTCTGCCTATTTGTCATCTCTTAGGCTGTTTATTTATTCCTGTGAGTTTCAGCTGTTGTCAATGTCATTGCCTGCAGTCTATAATCTCAATACTAGGAGGCAGGCAGTGACAGGAAGATTGTAGAGGCTTTCTGGCTAGCCATTCTAGCCAATCAGTGAGCTCTAAGTTCAGTCTCAAAAAAGCAAGACAAAGAACAGAAAAGAAGATACCCAACATCAGCCTCTTTCACACAAACACATTCACAGGATACACACATTCTCTCTCTCTCTCTCTCTCTCTCTCTCTCTCTCTCTCTCTCTCTCTCACACACACACACACACACACACACACACACACACACACACACACACACACACACAAACACACACACACAGGATATAAACACACACATACATACACAGTCATATGCACACACACACACACACACACACACACACACACACACATAAGAGAGAGTCCTCCATACAAACACATTCAAGGATATACACACAGTCATACACACACACACACACACACACACACACACACACACACACACACACACATGAGAGAGAGAGAGAGAGACAGAGACAGAGACAGAGAGAGACAGGGAGAAACATACACAAACTACATCATTTTCTGCCTCCCAGCCTTACTTATGTTCAGAACCCAGCAATTACATTTACTACTATTTCTCTGTATATAGTAAGTCTTTTATCCTTGTGATCATCCAAGATTTTCTGTGGCAGTTGACTTTCTTCTGTTTGATTGTAAGATGTTGATAGGTTACAGCAGGCTTGTTGTGGAATGTCTTTCTGCATGCTGTGAATGTGTGGCTCCCATTGGATAATAAATAAAACTTTTTTGGCCTATGGCAAGAAAGCTTACAGCCAGGTGGGAAATCCAAGCAGAGAGACAGAAAGAAGAAGGGCGGAGAATAGAGAAATGCCAGCTGCTGCCCAAGGAGCAACAGATGCCAGCAGACCAGTAATGCCACAGCCACTCGGCAACATATAGATGAATAGGAATGGGTTAATTTAAGATGAAAGAGCTAGTTAGCAGGAAGCTGAAGCCAGAGGCCATACAGTTTATAATTATTATAAACCTCTGTGTACTAATTTTGTAAACAGCTGCAGGACTGCAGGATCAGGCAGGACCCAGAAACTACTGGCTATGTAGGCTACTCTTCAGATTTACTTATTTCTAGTTCAGAAGATTTTTAGATATATTTTTCCCTTTTATCAAATTTGGGGATTTGAAAGGTATTATTTCTTCAAAAGGTGAGTTCATTTGCCACCCTCTTTTCTCCTCCTACATTTCTCATTCCATGAATTTCTCATTGCCTATTTCTGGTTCTGTCTCACAAGTGTTTTCAGATCTTCTCATTTTCCTCCCACTTTTTTTTCTTTCTCTAATCTGAAGATTGGATGGTTTCTACCAACCTATCATCACCTCCACTAATACTTCATTCTTTTAACTCAAATCTATTACTGAGCACAAGCAGTATGATTTTCATCTTAATTATATATTTCAACTCCATAATTCTATGTGCTCTTTTATAAAAACTCTCAGTTTTGAATTGAGACTTCTTATTTGCTTAATCATTCTCATTTTTTTTCTCTTTCATTTTGAAATGTTGGTAAAAGTTACTTTGAAGCCTTGGTCACATAGAAACTTGCAAGAGTCTGCTTAGGCTGGATGTCTATTGACCGGCTTGTTTTGTGTTCCTGAGTGTGGGTTATACTTTCTACTGAATATTGCATATATTTTAGTCAATATGTTGGAGCAAATCCATCTGACCTGTAATACTCCACTTTAGGCTACTCAAGCTTAGTGTCTCATCACAGCATGTATCCTTACCTGACAGATTTCCAATGTACAGAAGTGAGTAGTTTAGAAAGAAAGATGGAGGAGGATGCTGAGGATAGGGAAGACCCAGCAGAGATGGAGAAGAAGGAAGAAGAAGTTGAAAAGACAGAAGAGGAGGAGAATGTTGAAAAGATGGAGGAGGAGAAAGATGAGAAGGAGTAAAAGACTTATTTTTTGACCCTCAGTTTTTTTTTTCTACTGACAGAACTAATGTTGTGAGCATTACATAAAATTGTTTAGCTATTTAGTTACATTTTATAAATGCAAAACTACTACACAAAAACTATTTTCAATTAGAATATTTTATTATGACTTTTTTCCTTTAGTAGCCAGATAGTCAGGGATAAACAAACAAACAAACAAAACAAAAGGAACAAGGACCATGCAACTAGAAAAATCTATGTCCTGTTTTGTTGATATTCATGGGAGACCTGCCCTTTGCTGGATGGAGCTGGAAGAAGAGGATATTGGAGAGTGGGAGCAGGGAGGGGGAGGGACTGGGAGAGGAGGATGTGGAGGAGACTGCAACCAGCATGTAAAATAAATAGATGAATAAAATAAAAAATACCCCCCCAAAAAAATATATATGTTTTTGGTTAACCAAAGGAAGGAGAAAAAGAGAAAAGTGTAAAATAGAACAAGGGAATCTTATGGGAAAGAGAAGAAGAAAGAGGAAAGAACATCCCCCAAGCTTCTCCCTCTGTCACCCTGGAACAGCATCCCAAAGGTCACAGATGAGAGCTGTTAACCTTGCAGGAAAAGGCGTCAAGATCCCTGGGAAGCCCTGCAATCGATTGATTCCAGCTCTGTAAACAAGACCCCGCAGAGAGTCCAGAGTCACAGTAGTTGGTGAAAGAGCAAAACCATTGACTTTCCTGTAAAGCCACGAGAGAGGGGGGGGTCATGTCCAGAAAATGAATTTACTCGGGGCCTGTCTCCCTTTCCCTTTCTTTCTTTCTTTCTTTTTGTTTTTGCTTCTGTTTTTGTTTTTTGAGACTGGGTTTCTCTGTGTAGTTTTGTGCCTTTCCTGGAACTCACTATGTAGACCAGGCTGGCCTTGAACTCCCAGAGATCTACCTGGCTCTGCCTCCCGAGTGCTGGGATTAAAGGCCTGTGCCCCCACTGCCTGGTTACTGTCTCCCTTTCTTACTGTCTTGCTGGCAGTGTGCTGGGAGAATACTGGCTTACTGGGAAATTTGGTTTTGCTTCACATTTAGCTGGATTCTGGTGGCTTCAGGGAGCCACAGTCTGACTAGAGATCCAAAGAATTGCAAAATAAAACAGAAATGGGAGTAACCCTGGTTTGTTCTGAGACTGCCAAGAGACAGCAGTGTCAAGGAAAGACACCTCATAGGAGTCAGGGCAGCTGTTTCAGCTTGCCATCTTGTCTCTGGAATGGCTTCTAGCAACTATTAACTCTTTTTAACTTTTGAAGAGCGTATCCACATTCATTATCTCAGTGTTTGATCATGAAAAATATTCCTAGACACCCCCAGGTCCTCTCTTATAATTTCACTTTGAGTATTTGAGTTTTATCTTCATAATCTAAAATGAATAATAAAAATGTATTTCATACAATATAAGTGCTTATAAATGAGTCTGTCAAATCAGTTTGATACCCAAGCTTAAATTTGAGCTAATAATCACAAATAAGAAGTATTGTCTGGTTGTTTGAACTAATAAGGAAGGAATAAATAATGCTTAGTTACCAGAGGCCAAACATTGTCACTCAAAACAAGTGGCACTAAAGCAGCCATCACCATTGCAAAGGACAATTCATTATTTTTTATTTTTTTAAGGACTCTGACTCCTTCAGTTGATTATTGGCTCTGTAATTGTTTTTATCTGATGTATGAATGTTATTTGTTTTCACATAATAATACAAGTATGTCTAGTTTTAATATTTATATTAGTGAGGGCATTATAAACATAGTTCGCATCAACAATGTAGAGGAGAAATAGAGACAGGGATATGGGTGGGGGAGAAGAGGGAAGAGGAGGAAGGAATAAAGGATGTATAGAAGGAAGAAAGGAACAAAGGAGTGAAGAAATGAAAGAACAAAGGAAGGGTGGGTCACCCTGTTGACTAAAGCCAGCTCAGACAGGTTGAATGACAGGTCCAAGGGGGAATCACAAAAACAAAATCATTAGCTGGGAAGTGGACCTCTGGACCACACCACACAGCTGCAACATGTAGGTTTCTTTCCAAGCAAGGATGGGGGAAAATGATAAAATTTAAGCATAAGAGAAACTGCAGGGGCAACTTCTCTTGCACCCACCCAATGGAGTATCTCCTCTACAATATTTCGGTAGATAGTATGTCAGCCTTAACCCAGAGAACAACAACGAACCTACTTTGACCACCCCACCATGAAGCCTGAGCACACAACAGCATCCCATACCAAAAAGGATAGCAGCATTGTAGTCCAGGTAAAACATTTGAGCCACAACCCTGCCAGTAGCACAGATAAATACAGGTAGCATTTGTCAAGAGCACTGTTTTAATTGGTTCCTCACAATACCCTATTACATCTTCCCACTTCACTAATTCTTTCTATCCAGTTCTCATGCACTCTTACTATCTGTACAGAAGAAACACCTTCTGTAGATTAAATGGGGCCACCCCCCAATATTCTTGTTATAATCCCCAGAACTAGTAGGTGTTACCTTCTGCAAGGAAGGGAACTGTGCAAATGTGAATAAGTTAAAGATTGTGAATAGGGAGTTTGTCCTCAATCTTTCTTGTGTCCTCCAAATAATAGCTCTTGGAAGGGAGTAGCAGGAGGGTCTAAGCTGGAGATAAGACAATGAGAGCAAAGACTATTATAGTGTGGCTGTTGACTTTGAACATGAAAACAATCATCATTGAAAGCTTGGAAGTGACTTGTAGCAGCTGGATGAGATCAGAGCAGGCTCACTGGTGCCTTCACCTGACTCAAGGAGGTAAGAAGGCATAGCCAGTTGCTGAAGATTCTACTGGTGCTGAGCAGGGAAAGCATTTCAATGGTAGGAATATCATTGTAGGTGGGAAGAGTTCTGGTGGAAGAAAACACCAAAACACCATTGCAGCATTGAAAAGCATGAGGGAAAGCCTACAAAAAAAAAAGTGGAATTGCTTGGTTACTAATAAGTTATATTAATGTCCAAGAAGGGATAATAAGATCCAAGAAATGCATGGCTAAGCCATCAAACTGACCAAGATGCCTTTATATTTTCTGTGGCTAAGAATATAAACTTACCAAGATGTACCTCTGCTATTAGAGTAGTATGTTCAATCAATCACTTGAACACTCACACAGGGTAGATCTGTTATATCAATATCAAGACTCTGGTAAAGAAATTTGAGTCCCAGGAACATAAGATGTGGATAGTTGGATAAATGACCCTTAGCTTGTAAGTTCTGCCAGCTCTGCTTAGCTCTGAGAGCATGTTGCAAAAGCTCATGCTTCCCCAGAAAGATCTAGAATTTTTGCTACATGGTAGAAGTTATAGAAGACCAAGACTCTCTTCTAAAAGGCAGCGGGTGCCTCTCACAGGAGCAACTTTGATTTCCTTTCCTGGATGCAGGGCTGATAACTAGGGCTAATCTGGGCAATGAAGAAGGAAATGACTCTACAGTGAAGATACCCAAGAATTAGCAAGTTTCATTAAAGCCAAGCAATCAGAACAAGGACTGGAATGTAAAGATTCTTCATCAAAAGGATCATAATATAAGGTTAGCTAAGGAGCAATGCCTCCATTGGGATTTATTATTATTATTATTATTATTATTATTATTATTATTATTATTAAACATCATAGGAGGATATTGGGCAATCTTGCTACTGGTCTATGGAGTAAAAGAAGCTCTTAGAAGCCCAGAAAAAAGAAAGCTAACACTGGTGACATGAAAACACCTGCATGGTCTGGGAAGAAGGTAGAAGGAGCAAAGAAGCAGAGGAAAGTGAGCACACTAGCATAGAGCTGCTATGGAAAGCCAGAGCCAAACACCTAAACAATCATGGCTTATGGAAGGACCTGGAAGGTAGTCAAGGAGGCTTGCCCTTGGAGGAATAGCGGAGAGGGTTTACAGAACAGGGTATAAGAAAAAAGAGATAAGCCAATATGACTAATCATCAATAACCCATGCAGTAGAAGTGAAGAATGAGGTATAAGGATGCTCACCCTATCAACTTGCTATCCCTTGTTCAGCACCATAACCTGTGCCCATGTTCAGGTCCAACACACAGAGGTTGGGAAGGAAGGCCCTGCAGTGCTATGGCAGGTTTGCTGAATGCCTCAATCTTTCCCCAAACTGACCGATGGCTTTATTTATGTAACAGGATACTGGAAGGAATCAAGTGAGATATTTTAAGGATTACTAAGCCAGGTCTGAGTTTGGTATTGATAGTCAAAGATATTAAATGAGATGCTAATGAGACTCTCCATTAGAATTGGATTCATGTTAATAAATGGAACACTAGTTAAACTATTAGCTTGAAAAGTTCTCTGAGTCCATGCCATGTACCCCCCAAGCCCCACCTAGTAGCTATTGTCACTATCCATGGCTATGTAGTTATAACCAATATACTTGTCACTTTGTCTGGTATGATGGCTATTCTTGATTGTCAACTTAACTACATCTGTAATTAACTAAAACCCAAAAATAGAGAGGCACACCAAAAATGAGGGATTTTTCCTTAATTTGAAATGAGAATATACAGTTCTAGTCTGGATCTTTGAGGTAAGAAGACACACCTCTAATACATATCTTTTGAGATAGGATTATTCACCTCTGACCTGGGCCACACACACATTCTGCTGGAAGACTATACAAGAGCATATAAGAATGAAGCTTTTGCTCTTTTCCTGCTTGCTCTCCCCTTGCTAGCAAGTCCATTTCTTCACTGGCACTGGAGCCTATGCTGAAGACCAGTTGAGACATCCAGCCTCATAGACTGAGAAAGTACTGGATTCTTGAACCTTCTGTTCATTGGCAGCCATTGTTAGATTAACTGGACAACAGCCTGTAAGTCATTCTAACAAATTCCATATATAGATAAATAGATATAAATAGATAGATAGATAGATAGATAGATAGATAGATAGATAGATGATATTGATAAATAGATAGATAGATAGATAGATAGATAGAGAGAGAGAGAGAGAGAGAGAGATGGATTCATCCTATAAGTTCTGTTACTCTTGAGAACCTTGACTAATACAATTAGCCTCTATATTGGTCCTTCTTTGGAGAAAAATGTTGTTACACTGAGAAAAACCAAACAAGGATTTCTGAAATTGCCACATCACTGTTAATAATATCAAATCAAAACCAGTATCTCTTGCTGGAGCCAATTTCAAAGATCAGTGCTATCCCTAAAGACCTTCTAAATACAAGAATGATGCCACCCTTCTAACTTCTACTCACCTGGGAAAATTCGGCATGTACAGACACTGGGTGGATCCTGGTAAATGGCTACGAACTAGGATAGGCTCAATCCAATTGAGGCATTAATCACAGCTACTGTGCCAAGATAGTGTTTTTGTTACAGAAGATTAACAAAGCTTCAAGTATGTGCTATGAGGTCATGGATTTCATACATGTATTCTTTTTTGTATTCTAGCAAGAAAATAGAACCAGAAACAATTTTGCATTCAAACGGGATGGGAAACCCTATTCATTATGGCTTCACTTCAAGACTATGTCACACCCTCTCCTGACAAGAGACATGATCATCCTAGTCATCTCATAGACATCACTGCTGCCCACAGCACTGATGGCACTCTGCTGCTTAGACAGCATGAACAAGAGCTCTTCTGGACCATCACTGTAATACATTAAGTGCCCTAGAAGGTGGTGGATAGCTCTGACAAAGATTCAAGGATCCGCCACTATGGTAATGATTTTAGGGTATCCAGCAGTCATGGGTTTGCCAGGAGATCCCTCTCAAAGTAAAAGACAAACCACTGAATCTTGAAAGTCAATAAAAGAAGGAATCCTAGTGCTTGGTGGGGTTGGGGGGATCCAGGAGGAAATATTGTACATACAGGAACTTGTCCAACACATGTATGTGATTTGAGTGTTCTGTCACTCACAATCAGCTTTGGAATTTACAGGCTACAGTGTAGTCCTACAACTTGGACCCCACAACCTGGAAGATGCTGTGGTGCTGGAAAAAGGATGATGGGGAAAGACACAATATGGAGTTTGGGAGAACAGAAGGGAAGTCACATAATCCTGGGATTCTAGACCAAGGTTGTTCTCACCACAAGCCTTGGTGGCACATGCCTTTAATCCCAGCACTTGAGAGGCAGAGGCAGGTGGATCTCTATGAGTTCGAGGCCAGCCTGGGCTACTGATGCAAAGCTACACAAAGAAACCCTGTCTCAAAAAAGAAAGGGAGGAAGGAAGGAAGGAAGGAAGGAAGGAAGGAAGGAAGGAAGGAAGGAAGGAAGGAAGGAAGGAAGGAAGGAAGGAAGGAAGGAGAAAAAAGAAAAAAGAATTATACATCTTTTAAGAAAATAATTCCCAGAATAACACCAGGCCCAATAAAGAGAATGCTTGGGACATAAAGTGACCAAGTGCCCTCCAGTAGGGTTAATTGTGAAGTTCTGTAGGACCTGCCAAGTCCTGAGTCAGAAATGCACAGCAGAAATCATCATACTGAGAAATGATGCATCTAAGACAAGTCTTAGTAGGATCCAAG
The DNA here is from genome assembly GCF_903995425.1 of Onychomys torridus. NCBI lineage: Eukaryota > Metazoa > Chordata > Mammalia > Rodentia > Cricetidae > Onychomys > Onychomys torridus. The sequence continues at coordinate 59,698,393 of NC_050451.1, read as the reverse complement.
CAGTCTGTGTGTGCAGTGACTCAGAACCCCATGTCAACAACCACAGTCATGCCATCATTTTGTCATCCCAGCTAGCTCATACCCACAGTCACATGGTAAGCCAATATCACCAGCCAAAGAAGAGAGAAAGGCCTAATCTTGGTTCCTGTATGGGTTGGTTTGGTATGTGTGTGCAAGTCAAAAATGGACAGTGGTTGAATTGTATCTCCACTCACAGTAGCCAGGAATACAGCACAGAAAGAAACATTTTCAGTGTATGTACCATGGTATGAACCATGTTCTTACTCATCTGTGAGTACACAGAGAAGCAACCCAAGGTAAGACAAGGAAATATACAGATTACTGGGTACTCTCTAATCTCCTACTCCATCTCACGAGCATTCATCTAAATCCATGCTTCTCATGATCTAGCAGAAGGATTTAACCAAATGTTTAGCTGGATAATCTGCAGCAAGTGAACATATTTCTTAGGACATCAGCTCCCTATTTGAGCTGGGAGAAATAAATGTCTGCCTTAAGTTACTATGTTGGGGGTAGAAGCTAAATGAACGGTGAACAGCTTTGTAAAGTTAAGGGCTTTTTTTTTCTGCTGAATTTAGCAACTCCTCCTATGGATTTCTACCTATAGGGGTTTTTGTTCAGTGTTCCAGCTCTAACAAGAATGATTCCAGCCCTCTCTTGGGGTCACCTTTCATATATATGGAGACTGCTATCAACAGTCCCAGTCTTCAGTCAACAGAATCATGTTCTCTCACTGACAAGTAGATCACCTTTTCATTTCCTCCATTTTCAGTGTTCTTATGAAACCAGGTATCCATACTGACTCCTGACTGAGTTGTCACTGAGTTGTACAGGAAATCAGCATTCAAGTTCATCTCAAGAGCAGAAGGAACTCCATCTTCATTGCTGCCAAAGTTCCATAGCTTTACCTTAGCACTTATTCATATTACCAATACAACTGGATCTGGGCACCCATAATGGTGTTTCTCCCAAGGCTTCATCCCCAATGGTCACCCTATGCTATACATATGTAGCAGTTTGAGGGTGAATTTTACCATCACTTTAGGATTTAAGTGTGGAATATCTGCCTTTAAGATTCTCTCACTGCCTTCCCATGTTAGGAATGTCTTTCACTCAACTTCTCACAGATGCCTGTGGCAAGACACTGAGGCAATTACCCACTTTTCATGTTCTAAATACCTGGAGTTTACTCACATATCTGGTGGCTCTGCTCTTCAGAAGTGTCCAGGCCCTTTGCTTAGCCCTAATAGCCCTGTATGTCACAATTCCCAGTGATTTGGTACAGTTGTAACCAAGGAAACACAAGAGACTAGAAGGCTACTAGGAAAGCTTCTCCATGTGAGATACTTAATAAAGAAGACAGGGGAGGGGAGGGGAGGAGAAAGGAAGGAAGGGGATTGAAAAGGAGAAAATAAAGGGGAAGGGGAGACAAAGGGACTCCTTCTATCACAGATATGGAGAGTCTATCTGCACAACACACACATGGAATACAATAGCATCTAAGAGCCCTGTAGGATAAGAGAGTAGATTAGGGATAATAGATAAAAGGGTAAAGCAAAATATTGAGATAACCAATGTTGAGATGACGGCCTTGGTTATTTTATTAAAATATTTGTTTGTATGTATGTTTTTCAGTCGGAGTGCTTGCTTACCAAGGCACAGTGTAGGGCATCAGAGTACAACTTTTTCTCTCTGAGCTATCTCGCTGGCCTGCAATCTGAGTTCTTGATAAGGTCTTTGAGTTGTAGAGTTCACCAACTCTGGAGCCAATGTGCTCTGTGACACCCAAATGGAGGATTAAGAGTCCTTGGTTTGTGTAAGTGCTACCCAGCCCAGAGCTCATCCTTGTTCCTGGAGACTAATGACTGACTTTCTTAGCTTCCTCGAGCTGCCCAGTATATGCACTATAAATCCCTTTCAGCTATCAGATTTGTCCTGTTGGTTCCTGTGCCTTAAAACTGGAACCAGAATGAAACCCCCTTTTGAAGATAAAGTAGCAAATACATGTGAGGGAAGGGTGATTGCACATGTGTCACTTAGACTAAAAACAAACGGTCACTTATGTATATGGAGGTACATTAATTGCTGAAATTGAACTAATGAAAGAGACATAATTAGCTTCTAAGAGCCGGAGAAACCAAGTTGATCTCCTAATGAGGGCTGAATAGGCCTCTCATTAGCCACATGGCTGAGGACAGACATGGGTGCGGGGCTCAGAGAAAACACTGAGGAAATGAACAAGCTGGAAGGCAGATAGGTTCAGGATGCCCTGGGTCCTGTATATTCCAAAGTACTTTCTATTGCAGGCTTCAGCGAGCCACTGAAGAGAGAATCAGGCCAGCTACATTCAGGTAGACATTTTACCACTGCCCCTACTCCAGTTTACAAACCTACTTCCTTCATGTGCTTTTTGTCCTTTCTGTGAAAGGAGCCAACCAGTTTGCTCCCAGAAGCACTTTGATTTTTGCATCCCTAGATATACAGTATGGATGGACCACCAGCCCAAGAAGCAGCCAGGGCCATTTCTAGGCACCACCTAGGCTCACTGAACTGGTTTCAGTGGGTTATGGGATCCTGTGACTTATCACCTAAGAATCCATCAAAATATCATTAGCAAACTGTTGCCACCTCACAGTTAATTGGCACGTTTATACAAGCCCTTGGGAAAATGGAAATGCTTGACCCAAATTAATAAATCTCTAATTTTAACATCACAGGCAAGATAGTTTGGGGATGGATAAAAGCAGGCATGAGAGGAGCATTTGTTTCATACAGATAAAGCCTGCTTTTTCCTGCATAACAACAGGCAAGAGCCTTTCTTCACCGACCAAGTTTAGAATGCCTTCCACAGTTCTTCCAAACTTCATTTCATTAGAATAGATTCCATTTCTACTAGGATAAGCCCTGTGCCCAGGGAAAACACAGTGTCTCCTGTATGTCTCCATCTCCAGAGCCCTGCACGATCGCAGGGGCTCAGTGAAGTCCAGCCAGTTCTGTGCATGTCAGCAAACCTTTCATAACACTTGTTGATTCTTAGCACTGAGCTAGATGCCAAATGCACATTAATCTGACCTTTTCAATCAAGCACTGACACATAAAGATGTGAAGTTCAGAAAAATTAAGCAACCTGTTTAAGGTCCTGCAGCTGGTCAAGGATGAAGCTACCCTCAAGTCTATCCTTTGCATATTAATTATCACTATGTAACCTGTAACTGCTAAGTCATGCTAACTTCATATGCCACATTACATACAGGCTAAGCATGCTTCTTTCAAAAATACTAATCTGCACTGGCTTTAACTACAACACTACATACATCCTAAGCATCCTATCTTCCAGCATGTTGCTTTCATGTCACCATGCTGCACATGGTATCCTGGTTAGATTTTTGTCAACTTGCCCCAAGCTAGAACCCCAATTGCAAGAATGTTGCCATCAGAACATCTACAGACAAGTCTGTGGGGCTTTTTTCTTGATGGATGTGGGAGGGCCCAACCAACACTACAGGCCATGTCACTTCATGGCAAGCAGTCCTGGGTGCCATGAAAAAAAACAGGCTGAGCAAGCGATGGAGAGCAAGCAAGTAAGCAGTGTTCTTCCGTGCCGTCTGCGTCAGTTCCTGCCTCCAGATGTTTGCCTCAAATTCCTGGCTGACTTCCTTCAGTAGTGGATGGTGACACAGAGTTGTAAACCAAATCAACCCTTTCCCTTCCACTTTGCCTCACGTCATGGTGTTTCATCAAAGCACTAGAAAAGCAAACTGGAACATATGGTAAGCATGTTATCTGAGGAGCCATGCTGATTTCATACCACCATCCTCCATGCATGATAAAGAAGCCATGTTCAGGCAAGTATTCTACCTTATACATGCTTAAGGAAGACCGTATGGGGGTGAGGTGGGGAGAGGACCACACTTAAAAGTTTAACATAACGCATAGCTATTGCTTTCTCCTTTTCATGTTGTCCTTTCTTTGTAATGAAAGGTTTCATACTTCAGACCCTTGCAGAAGAAGGCAAGGTGTGAAGAGTCAGTAGTGCAATGTGTTGAAGAGCATGGATTCTACGGGGGAGATGTCACCATTTGGATGAGTGCTAGAACTGTCCCTGCCTACTTGTTTCCTTTTGCTCACAGGTCTGCTATGGTCACTTAAGTAAAACGAGAGAGAACACACACACACAAAGGAGTCTGGCACCAAGTTAGTAACAATAAATGTTAGTTATTACTGTTACCAAAATAATAATAATCACAAAACCATGAGCCCTTCAAGTTCCAAGGGACTATAGACAGTATCAATTTTCAATGTCATGTGAGATGTAGTAGCCTTCTAAGATTCCTTAGTTCCCCTTCAAGCTGTCTGTACTCATGATACAATCACACCTGCGAGTGACCAGATGATGCTTGAGGTTTCAATAGCCAGATACTGACAACAGATGGGGATAATAGGAAGTGGAATGCTTTTTTTTTTCAATCTTTTGTGCTTACTGTCCTTCCTACACAAAGTATGGTTTATGTCTAAATTGTAAAGTGATCCTAAAGTGGAATAAAACTAGTATTTACAAGTGAATAAAGAAATATAATTTGATATCATTTTCTCCAACTTCTGTTGCTATCCCAGTACATTCTAAACAGCCTTCCTATTATCCCTGAATCTCAAATGAATTTACATACACTTTTTCTTGGTAAACAGAGGACATGCTATAGACCTTAAAAATCTATACATTTGCTGAACTTAAGGATCTTACAGGACAGTGTGTGAAAGACATAAGGAGGTTGGGGATATGAGAGAATGAGACATGAGCACACTATGATGCTAACACAATAGGTTGTGTCTGTCACTCGTATCCATGGTTTGCTTTCTGTGGCATCAGTTAATCTTAGTCAACCAAAATCTCAAAATATTCTGTGGAAAACTCAATAAATGAGCAATTTATAAATTTTTAATTGCATGCTTTTCTGTATAGCATGCTAAAAATCTTGCACTGTCCTCTTTTTCAATGTCTAAAACATTGGTTCTCAGCGTGTGGGCTATGACCCTTTTCACATGACCTTTTCATAGGGGTCAAATATCAGATATCCTGCATATCAGATGTTTACATTATAATTTATAACAGTAGCAAAATTACAGTTATGAAGTAGCAACCAAATAACTTTATAGCTAGAGTCACCACAACATGAGGAACTGCATTGAGGGGTTGCAGCATCAGAAAGGTTGAGAACCACCACTCTCGATGTTTTCTGCTTCATTTTAAGTTGTTTATTTATGATAATTCTTGCCATTAGCAAGTGGCTGGAAAACAACACCATGACTACCATTTAAAACAAGTAAAAAAGATGTGCCTGTGTCCCATATATATTCCTGGCCATGCATATAGTAACCATGAAACCACAGCTGTGGTCCCAACCCATGAGTACTTGTCAAGGGTATAGATTCGTTTTCATATCTAGTTGGAAGTGGATTCACATGAGGACTGGTAAAACTCGGATTGGCTCTCATCTTCTCAAAAGAAGGGCTTGGACTTTATCTAGAGAAAAGGATGATGATGAACTCCAGTTCCTCATGCCTTCCAGGATGTGCTTTCAGAAGGACACACAGCGTTCTTTGTCCTACCCAGAAAAGTGGGACAAAGGATGGAGGACTCTGCATACTGAGGCCTCCTCAGCGCTCCTTATACTCTGCCCTAACTGCAGGCAAGATAGACCTAGTCTCTCAAAATCCTGTGACCATCTGATGCCACTGTTATCTTTAACTTCTGGAAAATATATTTTTTTAAGCTAAGGTCTTAGTAAATAATCCAATCTAGCCTTGAAGTGGTAGTTCTGTGCTGTGGATATCGCTCTGTGTAAATAAAGTTCTGATTGGCCAGTGGCCAGGCAGGAAGTATAGGCGGGACAAGAGAGAAGAGAATTCTGGGAAGTAGAAGGCTGGAGGGAGACACCGCCAGCCGCCGCCAGGAGAAGCAACATGTAAAGACACCGGTAAGCCACGAGCCATGTGGCAAAGTATAGATTAACAGAAATGGGTTAATTTAAGATAGAAGAAGTAGATAACAAGCAGCCTGCCATGGCCATACAGTTTATAAGCAATATAAGTTTCTGTGTGCTTTCTTGGTTGGGTCTGAGCGACTATGGGACTGGCGGGTAAAAGAGATTTGTCCTGACTGTGGGCCAGGCAGGAAAACTCTAACTACAAATGGCGTCCAACGTGTTGGCAAGAATTTCCACCTAAAACCTGAGAAAAAAGATTCTAAACCGGAGCTAAAAACAGCTTCCTAGTTGTCTTTCTTAAGTTAGCGGCAGCCTGCCGGTTTGAGCTACTATGGCGGGTTCCTTGCGTGTGCGTCTGACCTGCAGTGTGGCGGGAATGAGAAATCTACAAGCAGCACTTTGCTCTGCTGCATGGTGGATTTAGCCTTTGCCAGTTAAAAGAAAAGATTTCTAGGCTATGCACTGCTTTGATAGAACTGCTTCTGATAGTTGATGGTACACATGGCTCCAGACCCAGAGCTGGTGGTAAACTGTACCACAGCCATGTTGGAAAGCTGAGGTGGGCGGAGCCAGCAGTCACAGCAGCGTTTCAATCTTACAAAGATGGATATTACACAGAGAATCTGGTTTATGTTGTCTTTGGGATTTTTAACTACAAAAAAAGATTTGATCGTAAAAGCTGAGTTAAACAAATATGTAAATTTTAAAGGTACCTTGACTTCAAAATTTGGATATAAGGATATGTTGCTTTGGAAAGGAGTCTCTGCTTTTGTTTCCACAGAAAGCCAGAGGCTGTGGATTTGTTCCAGATTAAGATACATCAGGTTTGATCAGCCAAGACCACCTGAAAGGTCTCCAATGACACCATGGCCCAGATGATCTGACATCCAGAATGGTTTCAAGGCAACTGGCTCAGAGGTTCACCCTAATGGACTACTCTATAATCCTAAAATTTTCTTTGTATCCCCATAAGATACAGCGCCCCCCTCCAGCAAGAAGTAGTAAGAGAAACTACGCCCACATTCCCAAAATTATCATCTGGCTTTGGAGATGGAATTGGCTCACTCCTTCTCTAAACCCAGACATATTGCTAAAAGGTTAAGAGATTCTTCTGTCCCAAATCAGAAGAGCCCTCTGGTGTGGGACAGAGAAAAACCAATATTTTTCTTTAAAGTAGATTGATTATAAACACGATCTCTTTCTAAAGAAGAAAAGGGGATATGATATAGATATAATAGGATAAAAGGGTAGTTTAATGAACTTAATTCTAAAGAGCAACAACTTGTTTTAAATGTTTTACATTGGTATAGATTTTAGTCTATTGATACAAACTTAAAGTTAATTTTGTTATACTGTGTGTATATTTCTAATCATGTTTAAGGTATTATGTTTGTATAGCTCATTTTAAATCGAAATGGATAATTAAAAATAGATTAATAATTAGTCATCTATGATAATCATACTTGTAGCCATGTTAGTTAAGTCTTCTAGATATACATAGACATATTTCAGAGAGATAGGTAATCTTCAAATACTTCAAAGACCTACAGAATATGGCATTTAAAATACTTTTAAAATTTAGACTTTCTGGACAGTGAGACATGTCTGCTCCTGGCAGCACCGATTTCCTTCAGAGAGGAGAATGGACATTGAAGACACTTCATATCTTATCTTCACCTTGGCAAAAATAGCCATTTGGGCAAGAAACTGTTCTTGCCTGGACTGCTCAATCAACTGGACATGCAGGACCCATAGAAAGGTGACCACTGAACTTTGCTTGACAAAATGGTCCTTCAGGTTCCTGCTTCACAGAGGAAACTGCCAGACATTCTATAGGACATTGAGAGAAGTGACCAAGAGACTCTAGCCCTGCGAGCTGAAGACAAATGCCCCAACTTTATAAAGGAACATTAGGTGACTGTTCAGGCTGCCAGCTGTCTCTGTCTACCCTGCAAGACTTCCAGAAGTTGCTTGCATCCTTTTCCCGGTTCTCAGGTAATATTATATCCTTCTGAGGTCTTTGATGTGGTTGAAGACTAGATAGTTATAATTTCCTCAGTTATGATAAAAGATAAGTTAGATATAAAACCTTAGACTCACAAATATAAGATAGATAGGATATCTTCTTTAATATTGTAACTGTAATTCAGGCTTGATAATTGTTTGTTATATGTAATTGTACTATGTAAAAGTCAAAACCTTCCTTTAAAAAAAAAAAGAAAAGGGGAAGTGCTGTGGATATCGCTCTGTGTAAATAAAGTTCTGATTGGCCAGTGGCCAGGCAGGAAGTATAGGCGGGACAAGAGAGAAGAGAATTCTGGGAAGTAGAAGGCTGGAGGGAGACACCGCCAGCCGCCGCCAGGAGAAGCAACATGTAAAGACACCGGTAAGCCACGAGCCATGTGGCAAAGTATAGATTAACAGAAATGGGTTAATTTAAGATAGAAGAAGTAGATAACAAGCAGCCTGCCATGGCCATACAGTTTATAAGCAATATAAGTTTCTGTGTGCTTTCTTGGTTGGGTCTGAGCGACTATGGGACTGGCGGGTAAAAGAGATTTGTCCTGACTGTGGGCCAGGCAGGAAAACTCTAACTACAGTTCTGTTGTCTCATCTCTCCTGAAAATGTTTTAAGAAACTTAGAGATTAGGTTCCAGATAGAAACAGAGTCAGGATTTTACAAAGAAGGTGTCATTTGGGGAGAATCTTACAAGACCTTCTAGATGCCAATGGGTAGAGGTAGAAAGTACATTCCAGAAGCAGAAAGCAGACTGAGGCAGCATTTGCCACACGATGGGATTTGCTAATTAGTTTTGCTCAGTTTTCTGACAGCATTTATCCTCTGCCTGGCCTGGCAGAAGTTGCCCCTAATGAGGGAACAGATTAGATGGCTGCTGTCCTTGTCCTTCTGTCCCCAGCCTCCTCTGTTACTTGGCCCTGTTAAATTTCTCCTTCCTTTTCTGCTCCCTCTCCAATTCCTGACTCCATCTGTCTCTCAGTCTATCTTTTTTCTCTCTTTCTTGAGTGCTCTCCTTCTCTCACCTCATACAAGGTAGACGGTATTTCAGAACTGATATTTTTAATAAAAGGAAATGAACAAGAGAGGAAAGTGGTTCTCTCTCTAAGTAGATCTATCACTATTTGAAATGCACATAAACTGAAAATCTTATTCTTATTTGCTATAAAACAGCACAGCACATGGTGAAAAAAAAACATTAAAAGTCATATTAGAAAGGATAAAAATTACACTCATAATATCAATAATATCACCTGTGACCTGTACATTCTCTTGTCAATCCAAGAAAACTATTAGTGATGTTGAGACTCCCTTCCAGTCTTCACCAGTATTCTCTAACTATGCATAATTATAATCACTAGTAAATTTTAATTGAGCAGTGTCTAACCCTCCAAAGAACATAAGATGGGATATTTCCTTAGTGATACCAATTCCAGGCTTGTTCTCTGAAACCATAAAAGAGAAAAAGCAGCATCCTGCCCTTGGATCTATCCCATCTGGTACAGAACCTTTGGTAGTTCATGTTGGTTACTGTTTAGGATAAGAAAACATAGACTGTGGGAAATGTGCCTGAATTATCCCATTTTCTGTTGCTATGATAAAAATAACCAAAATTGAGCAACTTATAAACAAGAGTTTTGTTCCCTACCACCACCTCAGATTTTTGTAGACCAAGTGACCAAGATCAGGTGGTTATGTTGTTTGACCTCTGGCTGCATGAAACCCTGGCAGATAGATAGCATCATGGCAAGAACCTGTGTGAGAAAGAGAGATCAGAAGAAGACACAGCTAGGGAACTTGAAGAGGCCAGCCTTTCTCTTTTAGTCATAATCCACCTGCATAAGAAGTCACTTAAAGAGCTAAATATTTCTTAGGAGGATAGAGACCCCAGTGGCCTAACCACCCTCCATTAGGCTCATCTCTTTAATAGTTCTACCACCCTCCATCCACACCGTCTCACCAGGGAATAAGCCCCCAGCTCAAAACTCTTAGAGTGCATCATATTCAAGCCACAATCAAATCTATGGTGGTGCAAGTTGGCTGTCTCAATGACTGATGGGACTGGAGTGCAGAGCCTGTGGGTGAAAGCAGGCTCCTCGTGGAAACAGAAAAAAAGTCAATCCCAAGGATGGTAAGGATTAAAGAACCAGACTGTGACAGCTATGGAGAGAAGAATTCCCTCTTCTCTGTCTGCTGCGGGTAAAACGGGCCACTCTCCACACTGTGACAACTTCAAAATGCTGTTCCTGGTCACAGAGATGTAGAAAGTGTCCCTGGTGAGGAGCCATCTGGAGAGGTCCCCAGATGCCCTGGATCTGATGCCCCAGACCTGTGCTGCAGTTATAAATTATTCCTCTTGTTGTTTTTCCTCTCTACCATGCCCCAAACTTTCAGTATGGATGCTTAAAGGTTGCAGAGTGGACCTGCTTATATGAATTAATTTCCTCAGGCTTCTAGAAAAAATGACCACAAACTTGGCTTAAAACAATATGAATGTATTTACTTGGGGTGCTGGAGGCCAAAAGTCCATTCTTGAAGGTTAAAAAAACTGTTCTTCCATGAAATGCTCAAGGAAGAGTACTTCTCTTCACACATTTTAGCTTCCAGTTTCTGGATAGTTCTGAGCATTTCTTGGAGAGTGGCCATATTACTCTGATTTGCCCGTCTTCATGAGCCCTATTCTGATCCTGTGATTTTTCTCTTCAGCTCTCTATAAGAATACTTTTCACTGTCATTTAGGTTGATTGTATACCAAAATCCTTAGCCAAATTATTCCACAAAGATTTGTTCACAGTAAAATCACAAAATTTTTCTGAGGGGGACCATTGGACCTGCTACCTAAGATTGGTGTAATTAAAGGCAGAAACAGTACTTACTGCCTTTGAGTAAATAAATGGAGAGCAGTGTTACCACTCCTGTAGCCAGAGTCATGGGAGCAGTAACCCCAGAAGGGCACAGCTGGCTACCAAGGGGTTTTGAAAGGCACCAAGAATAACAGAAAAATCAGAGGAGATGTAAAGCCATGACAAATATGGAATCCCAGTCTCTGAGAATGGCTATGAATCAGCAGGGCAGCCATTAAGCACACCAAGCCTCTGTTACTGGTCAGTTTTGAGTTACTAAACCTGTGAGATGGCTGTCCTCGCCCTAGGACAAAGCCAATAGCAACTCTGAGGGAAACAGGGGACATCATTGGACCTGGAAGGGTGTAAACAGAAAAGCAACACTGGTGTTCTGCCCTCCTTTCCCACTGGCTCTTTGGGGACAAACAATGCCGGCTGGGCTTTCACATATGGGAGGACTCAGCCTCAGAAGAAACTGGTGGTACTGTGAGAAATCAAGAAGGCCTTTCTCCAAACTCCCATCCCCTGCCTACAACCTCCAGTGTACTCTAAAAGTATAAAAGTCAATTATTATAATAAAAGAAAAGAAGTCAATTATATACAATTAGTGCAAACTTCTCTAAAAGTGAGTTCAAAGAATAATTTTCTCATATAAAAATTGGTTCATGCAAACCAGAGTGACCCCATATTTTATTTCAAATTTACTGGAACAGTAAATCCAAGCAGAAGACAAAGTTAGTTCAAGTGAAAATTTGAATGTTATAGATAGGCACAATTCTTAAGCTAGCCTTTGGATTATTACTATACAATCATTAGCAGACTGTATATTTAAAATTCTGCCAGAATTCTGAGTAAAACAGTACTGAAAACCAGACACATGAAGAAAATGTATTGGGCTATGTCCGGCCAAAAAAAGATGATGTAAGTATCTTAATATGACTCAAATTAGAATAATCAGAAAATGTGATCATGAATGAAGAACACCTCCTTATACTGATAAGTTTCAGGTCACCAAAACTATTTAGTTATTTCTAGAACTACTAATCTGAGGCAGATAAGGCCTAAAGCACTGGAGCATGCCTTAAGCTAACTAGAGGACCCTGAAACTAGACCTTTATGATGACCACTGTTGACATTTGACCCAGAGCCAACCAGGAAACACCACAGCAGCTGGAAGCAGAGCCCATTAAAAAAGTACACACATAAATACCTCAGTCCTTTGTTTAATAAACAAGATGCTTACAAACTCCCAGATCCTGTGTCCTTTGGTTCTGTGTCTATTCAACCCCTGCCCCTGGGATCAGAGACAGTGGGACCCCAACACTAATCTAATAAAGTAGTCTCAACATATTCAAAGGAAAATTTATAGATAAGTTACCATTGCAGTAGGACAGTGGTTCTCAACCTGTGGCTTGCACGCCTTTTAGGTAAATATCCTGCATATCACATATTTACATTGCAATTTATAACAGTAGCAAAATTACAGTTATGAAGTAGCAACCAAATAATTTTATGGCTGGGGGTCACCACAACATGACGAATCATATTAAAGGGTCACAGCATCAGGAAGGCTGAAAACTTTGGAGATTCCAACACACTTCAGTAGAGAAGGCTTCTCAAGGGTGAGATGATGTGAACAGCACAATCTCCTTGACTCAATGGACATCTAGAGAAGGCCAACAACAGTGTAGCATGTATGTGCAATGATATGTGAAGTTATCCACATAGTTCCATCATGTGCTAGGACCACAAGGCCTAGATTATAAATCTGACAACCAACATTAAGTTGAATATTAACCTTACTGCCCCATAATTTCAAAACTTGAAAGTATATTGTGCTCAGTTTCTAAAGTTAAATTACTCACAAAACTTTTTCTAGTTATAAGATTTCAAATTTCCTATTTTGAATCAGGAAATGGCAAATTTTGTACCTTTGTAGGGTGTAAATTGATGTTCTGACTTATGCATATTTTGTGACATAATTAAACTAGGCTCATAAATATACCCCCCCACCTGATCTATATGGCATAGTTCAAAATTTACTCTCAGCAATTTTGAAACGTTTAACACACAGTTAACTATGTTTAATAAGATTTCAAGATAACAAAGAAGGTGGAAACAATAAATTTTTTTGATCATCATTCTCTCATTCTCACCCAACCTCTGGTAATCAATATTCCCCTCACTGCTCCTTGCAGTTAGATGGATTTATATTCCATTTATAAGTAAGACTATGCAATAAATGACATCTTGTGCCAGACTAATTTCCCTTACTGTATTGTTTCCCAAATTTCAATTATGTTGCAACAAATAATAAAGTTTTCCTTTTTTCAAGAATAAATAGTATTCCATGTGTATAAAGAAGAGTTTTCCTTTTTCATTGTCTACTGATAAACATTTAGCTTATTACATTATCTTGGTTATTGGTAATAGTACAATAGATGTGCAGGTGTGATTATCTCTTTGAGGTGCTGATTTCTAATCTTCTGGGAACCTCTCACCTCCACAAGAGTGCACACACACATAGACACAAATTAATTAATATACTAAGAAACTTCTAAAACTTAGGTGTCCATGGGCAGAAGGATGAACTTAGACCTTGACTCATACCTACCATAAGCTTCTGAGGAAACTCAACCTAGCAATGTTAGAAAGTATAATTCCATTTTTAGCTTTCTGAGGAGCCACCATATAGTTTCCTAAGTGGCTAATACTAATTTACACCACTGACAATGTATGAGGGTCCCCTTCTACCACAACCTCACCAACACCTGTGTTTGACTTCTTAGTAATAGTCACCAGCAGGTGGGAGGTGACATCTATTATGGTCTTAATTCTTACTTCTTTAATTATTAGTGATGTTGAGCTATATATTTGTCATATATTTGTTGGCCATTTGTTTATCTTCTTTCCTTTTCATCTTTTTTTAACATCCTGACCAATGTTTCCCCTCCTTCCTCTCTTCCCAGTCCCTCCCCCAAACCTCCCTTCTGCCCCCGCCCCATTCACTCCTCCTCCATTACTGTTCAAAAAATTTCAGGCCTCCTATTAGTATCAACAAAATATGGCATATCAAGTTGCAATACAACTAAGCACGTCCCCTCATATTAAGGATAGGCAAGGCTACCCAGTATGAGGAATAGGGTCCCAAATGCTGGCAAAAATTGACATGTCTATTCAAGGTTCTTACTTAACCAGATTGTTTTCTTTCTGTAAAGTAAGATTCCTTACATATTTTAGACTTTAAAGTCTCACTATGTGTGTATGTATAAAGATGGTTTGTAAACACATATTCCAAATCACTGTCTCTTTGCTTTACTGTTTCCTTTGTTATTGTATAGATGCACTTTATTTTAATATAATCCAATTTGTCTATTTTTGTCTTTGTTACTTATGGAACTCTGGGAAATAATTTTAAAATTTCATTTTCTCTCTGTTTTCTTCTAATAGTTTTTAGAGTGTTAGATCTCATATTTAAATCTTTAGTCAACTTTGAATTGAGGTTTGCATGGGATGTGAGTTAAGTTCCAATTTCATTCTTCTGCCTATAGATAAGTAGTTTTTAAATTTTCTCATTATATTGGTGTGTGTGTGTGTGTGTGTGTGTGTGTGTGTGTGTGTGTGTAAGCATGTTGTGGGGTTTGTATGTAAGTGTGCACATGCATGTGTATGCGTATGTGGAGGTCAGAGTGGGTACCTAGTGAGAGTTGGTTCTCTCTTTCCACCATGTAGGTCCTGGGAATAGAACTCAAGTTGTCAGGCTTAGTTCAGGTCATTTTAACCCTATGAGCCATCTCACTGGCCCCTGGACATACAGTGTAGACAGCACTAATTGTGGTTCTTTTCCCATTATGTTTTCTTGACTAGTTTCTAACAGCTTAATTTGTCACACATGCAAGAGCTCATTTCTGGACTCATTTTTATAGCTGTCCTATGCTGTTTTAGTTTATAAGATAGTTTGAAATCAGATAGTAGCATGTCTGCATCATTGCTCTTTTTGCTCATAACTGCCCTAGCTAGGCATGGTTATTTTGTGGTTCCATGCAAATTTCAGGATTGTTGAAAAATTATGAAAAATTGCATGAAAATTTTAATAGGAATTTCACTGAATCTGTAAATTGCCTCTATGTAATATGAATATTATAATAAGGTTCTTCTAGATTTTATGCATGGGTATTTTCCATTTATATGCCTTCTTTGACTTTTTCATTAACGTTTTATAGTTCAGTATATGAGTGTCTAATACTTTTTGTTACATTTATTCCTAAGCATTTTGCATGGGTTTTCATGCCTTGTAAATAGTACTTTCAATTTCATTTTTGGAATATTTATTGTTAGTATAGAGTTGTCCTAACAAGCTTTATGTGCTTATTTTTATTCTGTTGCTTGTTGTATTTGTTTATCAAATACATATTTGGAACAGAATGTAAGCTATGGACTTTTTCATCTTTGTGGACAAAAAATAGTCTAAAATTACTAAATGAAAAGAAATGGATAATGAAAATATTAAGAGAACTCAACAAATAGCAAACAAAGATATAATGCAATGCAGTACGTGATCAAAAGTTGACTTGTTAATTTTTTTTTCTTTTATTGAATATAGGTATTTTTTCTCATATAATATATTCTTATTATGGTTTCCTCTCCCTCTACTCCTTCCAGTTCCTCCCTACCCCCTCTCCCATCTAGATCCACCCCCTTTCTGTCTTTCATTAGAAACCAAACAGGCCTCTAATGGATAATAATATAATATAATAATATAATTAATATAATATAGTAATACAAATACTAGAACATAATTGGACAAAATAAACAACTGGAAGGAAAAGACCCCAAGAGAAGGCACAAGGAACAAAACCACTTGTTCACAAATTTATGAATCCCATAATAACACTAGACTGGAAACCATAATATATATGCAGAGGATCTGTAGGGGTCAAAAGAGAGAAGAAAATAAAATAAAAATTAAGATTAAAAAGTAATATGATAAAATCAAAAAATTGAAAACAAAACAAAACAGAAAAGACTTGACATGACATTGTAAGACAAAGAACCTCCAAAGATACCATTGAGTTTTTTTCCTATTGGCCATCTACTGTTGGGCATACAGCCTACCCTTAATAGGTTATTTTCCCAGTGAGACTCCCTCAGAGGAAACCAAATTTTCTTTTTTTTTTTTTCTTTATTTGTTTTTATTTTTATTTTTAAAATTTATTTATTTTACATTCCCACCACAGCCTCCCCTCCCTCCTCTCCTCCTACTCCCTCCACCTCCCACTCCTCCTCACCCCCCTCAGTCTACCCCTCCTCCATAATTGATCAGAAGGGGCGGGCCTCTCATGGGCTTCAACAAACCATGGCATATCAAGCTGCCATAAGACCAAGCACCTCCCCCTGTAGTCAGGCTAGGAAAGGGAATCCAGCATGAGGAATAGATTCGAGAGAGCTAGTCAAAGCATCGGGGACAGCCCCTGCTCCCATTGCTGGGAGTCCCCATATAGACCAAGCTACGCAACTGTCACATAGATGCAGAGGGTCTAGGTCAGTCCCATTCAGGCTGCCTGGTTGTTGGTTTAAACTCTGTGAGTTCCCATGAGCCAGGCTAGTGGTTTCTGTGAGTTTTCCTGCCATGTTCCTGACTCCCTGTTTCCTACAATCCCTCCTCCCTCTCCTCAGCAGGACTGCCCAAGGATGGCCCAGTGTTTAGCCATGGGTCTGTATCTGCCTCCATCAGTCATTGGATGAAGGCTATCAACAACAACCGGGGTAGTCACAAAAATTTTCATTTGCAAATACCAACTGGAGATTGCTTCTGGGTTAGAGATGGGCATGCGTCTACTTCTTATTTCATCTCTAGGGTATCTGGAGTAGGCCCGTGTAGGCCGTCCATCCGCATGCTGCCTCATCTCTGTGTATTCATTTGTGCGTGATCATGTTGATTTAGAGGGCCTTGTTTTGCTGGTACCCTACATTCCTTCTGTCTCTTACACTCCTCTTGCCTCCCCTTCTGCAGGGTTCCCTGAGCCCTGAGAGGCGGGACTTGATAGAGACATCCCACTTAGGGTTAAGTGTTGCAAGATCTCTCACTCTTTACATATCAGGCAGTGGGTCTCTCTATTTGTTCCCATCTGCTGTAGGAGGAAGTTTCTATGATGATGACTGAGCAAGGTACTGATCTATGAATTCAGCAGAATGTCATGAGGAGTTATTTTATTGCTACTTTTTGTTTTAGAGCAGTAATATTTACCCTAGGTCCCTGGCCTGTCTTGTCTCGGATTCTTAGTCACCCAAGCAGTGTCAGGTATGGGTTCCAACTTGTGGCATGGACCTTAAGTCTAACAGATATTGGTTGGTTATCCCCATGAGCTTTGCCACCATTGCTACAGCATGTCTTGAAGGCAGGACACCAATGTAGACCATAGGGTTTGTGGCTGGCTTGATGTTTTTGTTTCTCTTTTGATAACTTGTAGAGTACAGTCCTGTACCAAAGTTGCTAGAACATAGTGGTGAGGACTCTATGAAGGAACCACCTGATCTCTCCATGTTCAATGAGTTGTATAGGTGTTGTCTTTAGCATGGGTCCTTGCTGTCACTTTGTGAATAGCAACCTATAGTCTTGGCAAGAGCCTGAGTTATTTGGGAATCCCCAAGGTACATCTTTGGCCAACAACTCAATAAGATCTAACCCAGTCCTGGTACTTAAAGCATCACTTGGTATTAGAGAAAATTCTTAACACTTAAAAGGAGAGAAGAAAGATACATGAAAACTTTTTTTGAGTAAAAAGAGGGAAATCTATAGAACGACCAGACACATATATCAGGGGATATACTCATTTTCATAGCTTTGTTACTAAAAGTTAACAAAACAGTACTCTGTGGAAGGACAGATAACTGGACAAGGAAAGTGTGATAGGTACATCAGTAGAATACTGTTCAACTTAAGAAAAAGAAAGACATTCTGACATACATTACAGCATGGATTTTCTCTAGCAATGTTGAAGAGCGAAATAAGCTAATTACAGAAGGTAAATACTTTACAGTTCCATTCATATATGTACTTAGAAGATTCAGAGTCATAAAACCATTATAATGATGGATGCTGATGGCCTAGAGAAGAGAGGAGGGAAGTTATCACTTAATAGAGATAACATTTGGGTTTTACAAAATCATAAGGAGGGGAAGAGGGATAAAAGAGAGTAACATGGGAACGGGTATGAGTGCAATACATTGTCTACATCCATCAAATTCTCTAAAATAAAATGCATCTAATTTCAAAATTCTGACTTGTTTTTAAATTACCCCAACATTTAAGTAATATATTTTACCACTGTCATGCAAACACTTCCAGAAAATAGAAAAGAGGACATATTCCTCTGCTTTTCTATGAGGTCAGAATAATTCCAACAATAAAACCACACAAAGATGTTCCAAGAGAAGAAACATTCAAGCCATTGCATTTTAAGTACAGCTATAAATATGTAAATATTCTTTTAAATATTAACAAATACAACGACTGAAAAACATATTTATAACATAATACACCTGGAAAAATTGGCTTCATCCCAGGTTTGCAAAAATGAGTTCATATTTTTAAAAATCAAGACATGTAAGTCTCCAAATTAAGAAGTTAATAGGAAGTTAATAATCATTTTTCAGCAAATATAAGAAAAAATTTGATTAAAGTCAATACCTCTTCTTAATTAATCCTCATTAAGTTAATAATAAACAGTTTCTTAATTTCAATGTTATCTATACATTTTAAAATCTTGGGAGTTTAAACCCTGCATGTTCATAATCATGGAAAAATTACAATAAACACTTATGTTCCAGATCATACTGCAAGTCCTTTGCATAGAAAAGTAGATTAAAAAGTTAGACTCATAAGGATTTGTAAATGATAAATCTGTATGTAGACAATCAAAGAGAAGAGGATTCAGCAAAGTAGCAGATTGTAAGACCAATCTGCAGTGTGCCTGGGAACAATAAGATCTGTGGTCTTTTCAGAGAAACATCTACAAGACTATCAGAGAATGTCTGAGAATTAATTGTATGAAGGATATGTAAGACCACAAAGACAGATCTAATACTTGAATGTTTTTAATAATTAAGTAAATGGAGAGTGATAGACTATCATACAAAATAAAATATTCTGACAAACTATTCTTCAACACATTCCCTAAGGAAACTAAAGTATCTAGAGATAAATATTGAGAAAAGAATCTTGTAATGCTCAGAGATGAACGATAATTATGGATAGGAAATAAAGAGACTTTTAAATCAATGGGAAAGGTGCAAACAACCCATTAGAAAAAAAAAATAGAATATACATATAGATACTTTACTGAATAAATGCACGAGTAACAAACACAAGATGTGTTTAATAGTGGGAATGAAAGAAAGACACCATTTTATGTAAAACTTTAACAAAATTGTGCATTGGAAATTATGTAAATCTACAAGGTCATATTGCTGTTGGGACTGATGCACTAAATTAGTACAACTGCCTTGAAAAATGTTTTAGAGTATATTTCCTAAACTTAGCTACTTGTATATCTTACAACATAGCAGTTCTACTCCTAATTATATACACAAAAGAAAAAAATGAGTGTGTATAACATGAAATACATGTGAGGATATTTATTTTATAGTATCGCTGTTTATCATAGTAAATTAAAAGTCAAGATGGTCCATTGTTTATGAGTGGGAGAATGGATGAACTAGGCTTAGAATAATCACATGACAGGATATTACAAGCAGATTGAGTAAACAAACCACCAATTTGTAGCATTGTATGCAGATTTTAGCAATTGAATGTTAAGTAAGAAACTCTATTAGTCAGCATTCCATTGCTATGATAAAATAACTGAGATGAACAAATAAAGGCAGAAAGCTTTATTTTTGCTCATGCTCTCATAGGTTTTAGTTTATGGTCATTGCTTTGAGGTCTGTAGCAAGGCAGAAACATTATGGTGGATGACCACACTTGGGTTTACCTCATGGTAGCTAGAAAGCAAAGAGAAAATATCTAACTGCCTTATTCAGTCATCATCAGAGAAGCTTCCTTGGACAGCAGATGGGAACAGATTCAGTGACCTACAACCAGACATTACGTGGACAGAGAGTCTAAATGGTCTCTATCAAATCCTTCTTCTCAGACCTCAGTGAATCCCACAAAAGAATAAATGGAAAGAGGCAAGAGACAGAGGGGATTGAAGACACCAGAAGAACACAGCTCTCTGAATCAACGAAGCAAGGTGCATATGAACTGAAGCTAAAAGCACAGGGACTATATGGGTCTACCCCAGGTCATCTATGTATATATTATAGCTGTTAGCTTAGTATTTTTATGGGACTCCTGAGTGTGATAATGAGTGGGTCTCTGATTCTTATGCCTGCTCTTGGGACTCTTCCTTCTGCTAGGTTGCCTTCCCCAACTTTAATGTAATGGTTTTTGCTTTATCATGTTATATTTCATTTTGTCATGTTTGGTTGTTATCTCTTAGAAGTCTATTTTTTTCTAATGAGAAACAAAAAGAGGGCAGATTCAGAATGGGGGAGGGTGAGGTAGGCAGGGACTGGGAAGAGTAGAAGGAAAGAAAACTATCATCAGAATATATTGTATGAGAAAATAATATATTTTCAATAAAAGGGGGAAAATGAAACAAATATTTTAATTTATTATTATTATTATTATTATTATTATTATTATTATATTTGTGTTATAATTTTACCCATCAGTCATGGGTTCCTCTGTCCTCCCCCCTCCTGCCCTCACCCTCACATTCCCCCTATCCCCTCCCCTCCATTCCCATGTCCTCCAGGGCCAAGACTCTCCTGGGGATTCATTTAAACCTGGTGGATTCAGTACAGGCAGGTCCAGTCCCCTCCTTCCAGGCTAAGCAAAGTGTCCCTGTATAAGCCCAAGGTTCCAAACACTCATGCACTAAGGACAGGTCCCAGTCCCACAGCCTGGATGCCTCCCAAACAGTTCAAGCTATTCAATTAGGAAGGAAGAACAAGACATATCTTTCATGGGTAAGCCTTCACTATATATGTATATATCTTCCAACTAGGCCCTACCTTCCAAAGTTCCAACCACACTCTACTAATGACGTTTTATTATGACCCCATCAATGTATTTGATGATGCCAGAGTCCTCACAATCCAATAATTTCTTAATATCACCACCAGTTATGGACCAAGTCTCCAATACACCAGCCTTTGGTAAGTATTATTGACCCAAACCATGACATTAATGTTAAGGAGTAGATAGATTCTGATGACAGTTTTATAGAGTCTAACATAATTAAAATAAAAGTAGGGTTTGGAGGATTACATGGCGGTGAAAGGAAATGCACTAAAAAAAAAAATAAAAATAAATAACAAAAACCAAAATAAAAACAAGAGCATAGAAATTCATTATTAAGGATAAGGTTTGTCTCAGGCAGAGGAAGCCAGAAATGTAAAAGAGTGAGGAAACAATGGGATTATTTATTACTAGATTAATTTACGTTTGCATTCATAGGGTTTTTCTTGGGTGCTCATTATATTATTTAAATTTTCTTAAAAACCCAAGATAAAAGTAAGTGATGTACTAATAGCTGTCTAGTTAAATTCTATGCACCTGAGGTTCATAGAGAACTCAAAAATGGTATTTTTTTTCAAGTTGCAACCAATAAAACAGTAGTAGATGAGGAAGGCTAATTGTTAAGAGTAAGAGGAAAGATTAAAATGAAAGAGTGGAAAGAAAATACAAATAACTATCAAAGAAGTAAATAAGAGCTGAGAAGCAACTTTCCCACCATCTTTTTGGTCACACGTGGTCCACAAAGCCAGTGAGCCATCCCCATGGTTCATAATAAAGCTAAGCAGTATGAACATGCTCTTCTCTCTGATGAGGAGTTATTGTTGGGTTGAACTCTGATTCTAGGGCAGCTTCCACAAGGAAGCAATTGTTAAATATGTCTAGAGGGAACCAGCTGTGGGAAAACTGTTAATTAGCCACAGTCATTATATGCAGAGTAATTGGTTAACTCAATGGAGAAAACAGAGGAGTTGAAGTGATATTCTCTTGATTTGGGAAGAAAAGCATACAAGGATTTTATTGTTCCCTGTGGACCAGAAAGAAGATTTTAGTAAGCTGAGAGTAGCCCAAACTAAAGAGCTAAAATGGGATACTTATTGATTTTAAAAAGACCAACAAGA
This sequence comes from Onychomys torridus, assembly GCF_903995425.1. Taxonomy (NCBI): domain Eukaryota; kingdom Metazoa; phylum Chordata; class Mammalia; order Rodentia; family Cricetidae; genus Onychomys; species Onychomys torridus. Next base: position 59,676,323 of record NC_050451.1, on the reverse strand, counting down.
CTGTCTTTAGAGGATGAGGCACTGTCAGCCAAGATTTGCTTGCAAAGACTTTAGATTCTTAGGCTCACTAATGTAAGGCCTATTAATAAAAATAAACAACCAAAATAAAACTTTAGGTGAATCTTGAATTTGGTCGTATTGTAGTCACTATTAGAATTATAGAGGGCATAGCTGTTATTTAGAATAATTACAGAAAGGGTTGGATAGAAATTACATATAAGGTATCACATACCATCTCTATTAAGAAGTGCAAAACCCAGGACGCAGCCCAGGCTCGGCCCTCGGACAACTGTGTCTTCTCAGTGGAGCTGCAGCTGCCTGCTAAGTCTGCAGCCCTGGCTCACCTGGACAGAGGGGGTCCCCCACCTGCCCGGGAGGCATTGGCTATCATCTTCTTTGGTGTACAACCCCAGCCCAATTGTGACAGAGCTGGTGGCGGGGCCTCTGCCTCACCCCTCCTACATGCGGGATGTGACTGTGGAGCGTCATGGTAGGCCTATACCCTATTACCGGCGCCCCATTCTGACAGCTGAGTTTGTTCAGATTTGGAGGTATTTAAAAGAAGTGGAGCTCCCGAAGGCACCCACCTTTCTGGCTTCTGTCTTGAACTACAATGGCTCTACGTTGGCACCTCTGCATTCTTCTACTAGTGGCTTCTGTTCAGGGGACTGGGCTACCTGGATAGCCCTCTACCATAACATCTCAGGTCTTGGAATATTCCTTCACCCTGTGAGGTTGGAGCTACTGCTGGACCACAGAGCCCTGGACCCTGCCCGCTGAGGGGTCCAGCAGGTTTTCTACCTTGGGCACTACTATGCATACTTGGCCCAGTTGGAATGGGATTTTAAGGCTGGCCGCCTAGAAGTGGTCCAGGTCCCTCTACCCACACCAAATGGGGCTTCCTCCCTGAGGTCTTGAGTTGCTCCTGACCCCCCTCTTCCCCCTCTACAGTTCTCATCCCAGGGTCCCCAGTACAATGCACAGGGAAACTCAGTGGTATCCCCCCCTCTGGACATTTACCTTTGGTCATGGGGTATTCACTGGCTTGAGGCTTTTTGATATTCGGTTTAAGGGTGAGTGTGTGGCTTATGAAGTCAGTGTCCAAGAGAAAAAAAAAAAACGAAGTGCAAAACCACCTCAAACTTTTCCCTCTCTAAAACTCAAATAAGTGACTTTTAACTAAGCTGTCCAAGAGCACAACAATGTTCATCAGGAAGTTTTTAACTTGAAGATTAATTTTTAATCTTAATTATTCTGAATTTTTTGCACCCTACTGTGTTATATGCAGGTTTGTTTCTTCTGAAAAAATATTCTAAAAGACTCAGCTGTTGAACAAAAGAGATAATCTATTACAAAACACATAGGGTCTGATAGTCCTTGGCCTAGTAGTTCATATTATAGTTTGAGAAAAATTGCTAAAATTATCCTTTACCTGAGTTTAATATTTTTTATTAAAAATGTATATTTCTAGCCAGGCTTGATGACAAAGGTTTACAATCCTTGCATTTAGGAGGCTGACATAAAGAGGTTCAAATAAGCTTAGCACAAGAGTTATGTCATTCTTAAGCATATTCCCAAAGAACTCCATGTTCTACTCTAGTGATACCTACTCATGCATATTAATTGCTACTCTAATCATAATAGCCAAGAGATGGAAATAGCCTAGATGTCCATCAATAGATGAGTGGATAATGAAAATGTGGTATATTTACACAATGGGGTCTTCAGCTATTAAGAAAAAGAAAATTTACAGTTAAATTGATAGAGCTGGAAACAATTACTCTGACTGAGGTAACTTAGAGAGTGACAATCATTTCATGTTTTATTCACACTTGTGGATGTTAGCTTTGAATCTTTAGACATGTGTTGTGTTCAATTCAGGATATATACAGAAGTTAAGAAATTGCTAAGATGTCATGGGGAAGGCCTTTCAAAGGAAAGGAGACATAATACACTGGTATTAAGGGTTAAAAGGTAATAATGGAATTGGAAGGGTTAAATTGGGGGAGGAGAGGGTGGCATGGTAGTAGAGGGAATATGGAGAGGAATAAATAACACTAAACCTTTTGTTCTTTTGGAGTTGTTGGCCAGTGAGGTCCATTGACTCCCAAACAGTACAGACTATTGTCAATGCACTTGGTCACTCTCCAGAAGTTGAGGTAAGACCCTGTCCCTGAAGATGCCATGTACTTGAGTCATAGGAAATTGAGAAATAGAAAACCAAGCTGGTACTGTCCTGGAAACTTCATATTCTACTGGATAACTTTCATGATGCTATAAAGTGATATGTAGGCTGCTGGAAAAAATAATTGTAAATCTTAACCCATCTGTGAAGACTATGAGCTACAATAATTACTGGCCTGGCAAGCCATGTCTAACTGGAAAGTCATGCCCATTGGTGCAATAGTGGCATGAACATCAGAGGAGTAACCAACCACTTTCTGATTGGATTTAAGCACCACTCCACAAGATAAAAGCCATACCTTGCACCAATATTAGGCCAAGAACCAATGGTTAGACAGGCATAGGCCTGAGGGGAGAATCTATTCCTATTGTGGTGCTAAATGGATATAACATTAAATTGACACCTAATGACTTATCATTACACTCACTCATAGATTAATGCATCTCTCAACCCTCACAGAATCCCAGAAGCTTCTGTTTTCAGTAGATGAAGATTAATACACACAGAGACCCACAGCTAGCAAAGCTGTAGATAATAAGAGAATGCAGAGTGCTCAGCTCTAAAGGAAATACATACACTGTGCCTCCTACCTAAGGCTCAAGGACCATCCAGAAACAGGAGGCAGGAAGAGTTTAAGAACAAGAGGAAGTAGATGACTACAGGACAAAAATGTCTTCTGGGAACAACAGGGTAACTGCACACATGCTCTCAGCACTTGTGGCAGCACCTATAAGACCTGAGCAAGTGCAAGATAGATGAAATCCACTCATGGAGAGGTAAGAAGGGCATGAAATTCCACCTCTGACAATAGAGATATTAGCAACTATAAACTACTGGGAGACAGTGAGTCCCTTTTCTTTCAGAATGTTATCAGTGTTAAGTCGATCACAATCCAGCTGAAGACAACATATCCAAGAGTATTCAGACAGCACAATGTCTTGGCGGGAAAACAGACACAAAGCTGGGCAGCTGATGAATAAGGTATACCTAGGAAGAATTTATACAGTCAAAACATGTATAAAGTTTCAAAGAAGTAATATTTTCTTAAGGGCCTTAAGTTTGAAGCAAATCTGGGCTTCACAGAAAGACCTTATCATTTGTGTGTGTGTGTGTGTGTGTGTGTGTGTGTGTGTGTGTGTGTGTGTGGTTCTAATAAGTGCCTAGAAATCCCCAAACTCAATTCTTGGAAAGTAGAAGAGAGAAAGGGGCACATATCCAAGTCCAAAAATAGTTCTTACAGGGGGAAAAAAGGCTGATAAATGGGGGAGAGGTAAGAATTTGTCTTGCCTTGCAAGAAAGAAGACCTGAGTATGAACTCCAGCACCCCCACCCTACCCCCTGCACATATACACAAAAGGTGGATGTGATGGCTTGTGTTTGTAATATTAGTCCTGGGGAGGTAGAGACAGAAGAATTCTTGGCACACACTGGTCAGTAGCCTAGCCTGCTTAGCAGGCTCCAGTGCCTCTGCCTCACAAAACACATTAAGAATTAACTAAGAAAATATCTCACAGACATGTCCATAGGCCAATCTGATGGAGGCAATTCCTCAGCTAAGGTCCCCTCTTCCCAGATGACTAGTCTGTGTTAAGTGACAGAAACTAACTACATATATGTGCATATTCATATGTATCCCCACCTACACCACACACATTCACATATACTTGTATCCACATACATAGACACACATAAAAGTCTGGTTAGATTACATTTCCCCAACAACTGAGGTTAGACATGCTCCCTGAATAACTTCCGGCCATAGCACTAGGAATGTGGGAAGAAATGATGCCTCATCCAATCTGCAGCTTGGAGTGGTACCCTTTATTTTGTATCCCTTTATGACCTGTTTTCCCTGTATCTTGGACAGCCTTGGAAACCTGGTGCTAAGCCTGTATGAAGACTAAATGATGCCAATGGACCAAAGTCTCTGAACACTTGAAAAACTAGCTCCTGACCCCAGTCCCCAGGACGAACTTTCCTTTCTGTGATAGATAGAAAGGTGACTGCATCAAGCTTTAGAACTCATCTAGAACAGATTAAGCATGTGTTAATCCAGAGGCTCTAAAACCATCATTAAACCACGGTAAAGTATGAAATAATTCATATAAATTAATAATTAGCACCAAGAGTGGTATGGAATGTACACCTCTCTCATTTTAAGGCCAAAGGCACTATGCTGCCACCTCCTATCAATCCATGTCTTAAATTGCAGGGTAAAGTTAACCACAAATAACAAAGTCATGGAATCAAGCTGTTACAAATTGGCCACCATGTCCTAAAGGCATTTGAACTCTCTCTCTCATGTCCTAAAAGCATTTGAACTCTCTCTCTCTCTCTCTCTCTCTCTCTCTCTCTCTCTCTCTCTCCCCCCCCCCGTGTGTGTGTGTGTGTGTGTGTGTGTGTGTGTGCATGTACTGTTAGAAAAAAAGTAAACAAGAAGGAAGAAAGAGGAGAGGAGGAAGATGTGACTGGAGTTGAAAGATACTGGAAAAATGAGATTTTAAAATCTGGCTTGGCTCCAAGGGGGCAGGAGAAAGCAAAGGGGCTTTGGCCAGTTGGAGGAGGAAGCAGCTCCCATCTGCTCCCTCATTCTTCGAAAATCACTCTGAGGGGCGGTATTACTTTCTCCATTCACAATTGAGAATCAGTGTTCCAAGAAGCTCCTAAGCTCCTAAGATCAGAGCTCCTAAGCAACAGAGTTGGAATTCACACCTGAGTTGGTCTGGTTCCAATGTTCTTGCTATTTCTGATGTAAGCATTTAAGCCTCGACCCTTCAGAGTCTATGCTAAACTCAGCCATGGGACAGGGTGCCTGTGACTAAATGGCCATTAGTAAAAGTGTTACACTTACAGCACAGAGAACAGTTAAAGTGACTCTTTGAAATGAAAGCTAGGCTCAAAGACAGCCCACTTTCAAGGGGGCCTGGTTTCAATGGCCAAATGCTAGAGGAAACAGCATTAATGGAAGTTACCTTTCTGCTGGGCTTGCAAAAGTTAGGCTCGTGAATCTAAGAGATTACAAAGGAGGAAAGAGGGTTGGAGACTGGAGCCTCAGGAGCTTCATGCATCCCAGAGGCCAGAAGGTTGGCTTTTCCATTGTGCAATTAAGCCATTCTATCCAGCCTCACTCCCAGTTTCCAATTAATGTGCAGTAATGAATCCAACTGCCCAAAAATATTTGTTAATTGAGATGCCTGCTGGCCAGGTCATCTTCTCCCCCCTCCACCCACCCTTTTTCTGACACCAGGCTCCCTCCACTGTGCCAAGGCACATGTTCTAGTTTGCTTTCTATTGCTGAGATAAACAATATAGCCAAAAGCAACTTGTGGGGGAGAATTTATTTCATCTTGTCTGTTGTTATAGTCTATCATTAAAGGAAGTCAGGGCAGGATTTCATGGTTGGAACTGAAACAGAGGCCATGGGAAAATACTACTTACTGGCTTGCTCCTCAGGCTCATCACATTCAGCAACTTTTCTTATACCTCCCAGGACCACCTGCCCAGAAATGGCACAGCCCAGAGTGGGCTGGAGCCTCTCATATCAGTCATTAAACAATAAAATTCTTTCACAGATTTGCACACAAGCTAATCTGATGGAGGCATCATCTCAATTAAGGTTGACCTTTCCCAGATGACTCTAGCTTGGGTCAAGTTGAAAAAACCCTAACCAACACAGTAGGATAGTAGAGACTCCTGCCCCTTTCAACTTTTCCTCTGTACAAGGGGAAATGCCCAGTGTACACAAGCAGTAACTTTCTGAGACCGAAGTCACAAGTAGAAATTGCTACTCAGGTTTGACAATTGTTCTAATTGAAAATTCTTGACTGATCCTGGCTTTATTAGTCTCTTGGCTACTTATCAGTAAATGCTTTAAACTTGGAAGGTCTGAATACAGAACCTGGACTTTTGTTTACAAGTAGGTTGACTTTTGGGATGTTACTACCAACCATCTGTTTGTTCATCTGGAAAACCAAACTAATAGAACCAACCCTGAAGTCACAGTGAAGAGAAAATGAATACAATAGAAATGCATCATATTTTTTTTTTTTAATGTAGAGGTCATGGTCCATCTGGATATGAGGACATGTCTTCTCTAGCTAAGCACAAATTTGCCAGTGATTGGTCAAATACACAAGGTCTAAGACAAGGAGGTCAGATGAGTTGGGATGAAGGCTTATAGACAGGAAATAAGACAGGAGTGAAAGGGCTGGGGGAAGTCCATGACTGGAAAATAGAGATAATTCTGAAAGAAAATGAACAGACGAGCTTCCAGGGGTGGTTTGAATGAATATGGCCCCCATAGGCTCACATAGTTGAACAGTGGGTCCCCAGTTAGTGGTGCTGTTTGGGAAGGTGTGGCCTTTGTGGAGGAAGCACATCACCGGTAGTAGGCTTTGGGAGACTAAGGCCTTGCCATACTGGAACTTTGCTCTCTATACTCTGTGCTTGTGGTTCATGGAGTGAGCACCCAGCTTCATGCTCCTGCCACCATGCACATTGCCCCTGCCATTATGGATTCTAACCTTTTGGAAGCATAAACCAAAATAAACTCATCTCTACATTGCCTTGGCCACAGTGTTTTGTCACAGCAACAGAAAAATAACTAATACAATTCCTCGAGAAGTCAGGTGGGAATGGAAAATGAGAAAGAAAACAGAGCAGGAAGACAGAAATCCCAGCACTCATTGCCCATATGTCCCCAGTTTCTCGGCCACCCACAAATTACAAAACAAAGTGACTGTAGTGCTATCCAACTACCTGACTGGAGTCTCCAAAATATATCATAGCCTTAACATTATTTGCTTCTCTTCTTTCTTATAAAAAGCACCCAAAAGAGGCATCCCCTCCTTGGCCAACATTTCTTTGTCCCTACAATGTAGGGAGATATAAAAATCAATACTTGGGGAGAAAAGTCAGTAACATTTATCAGGTAGCAAGCTTGGGAGGTCAGCATTTCAGGGCAGCTGCCTTGTCATATTACTGTTCCAGAGGATGAATGTTGAAAAAGAAGACACGCTGGTTTTCCATAAGAAACGGAAGAGGCCATAACACAAAGAAAGCAAGGGGAATCCAATCACTAACACAAACCCTCAGACTTCCCTGATGGAGGAGACATGGGCCATCAAAGGAAAACTAATATAGTTTGCTTTGACTTAAATTCTAAGCAGAATAAGGCTCCTTGTTGGAATCCTGTTCAGGTCCTGGGAAACCCCAGGGAAGGCTCAATCCCTAAGGCTGCTAGTGGATTAGCCAAGGGAAGTATGCAGGGACAAGGTTTTGCTGCTGTTGTGGATGGACATACTGTGTCTGATGCTGGAACTAGGGCTCTAGTGACAGCACATCCCAGTGGCCCTCCCACTCCTCCTGGAAAAGGATGTGCCACATAAGTCGTCTTTCTCAAACCCACTGCCTTCTGTAGCTATCTAATGCGAACCATGGATTATCTGCCTCTGCATTTACAGTGTTTAAAATGAGAACTTAAGTCCCTTAAAATTCGTCCTACCCTAAGAAAGAGAGTTCAGATACTATTAAGCATCGTGGCAGGGATGGAGGTGTGGGAGGTGTTTTGCCTCTCCTGGTGGCCCCAGGTCTCAAACCGACAGACAGATATCAAAGAATAGTGGCTGTTTTTCACTCATTTGTTCAATAAATATGTATTGAGTTCCCCCTTTGTGACAATGTTTCTGTCAGACTGCTGATATGAAAAAGAGGCCAATTCCCTTCTGTCTTAGATCTGGGAAAGCAAGTATTAAAGCAGGAATTATAAAAGAGTGAGTGACATGCTCAAGTGTATCAATGAGGAGACATGAAGACATGTCACAGTAGGCAAAACAAGGAAGTGATCCTAAAGATTGCTTAATTCAAACTCTCCCTTCACAAATGAGGAAAGTGAGTCTTCTAAAGGGGAATTTAATGAGTTTAACTAAAAGCTACTGATGTGAATGGTTGAAGGTGTCACCAGAAACAGGTGAGTATCCTGTACTTAAACGTTTGGAATGGGGCCAAAAGTGGTTCTGATTTTGGATTCTTTCAGATTTTGAAATATTTGCATACACATAATGAGATATCTTGGGGATAGGGTTCAAGCATAAATACAATATTTGTTTATGTTTTATATGTTCTTTGTCCATGTGGGTGGAATACAATTTGGGGCATTATTTTTGGTGTGCCCACATTTTGACTGTGACCTATTAGATGAGGTCAGGGGAGGAATTTTCTACTTACACCATCAAGTAGAAACTCAAAACATTTAAGTTTTGGAGAACTCTACATTGTATTTTCAGACTTAGTACTCAGTTTGTGTTATGATCTGATTGCTAATCTGTCTTTGAGAGCTCGAGAAGTTGTGTGGACTTGGGACAGTCTCTTCCACAAAACCTCCACAGATGACCTCAGCCTTAAGTAGTTCCTTCATTTTATGAATTCCAAGCTCTTGGTTGACTAGAATGCTCGGATCTAGTGCACTCGACCCTAGTTAGAGTGTAACAAGATGCAGCTCCCATGTAGGAACTTTAGCTCTCCACACCATAGCAACAACAGGAGCCAAAGCCACTCAAATCTCAAAACAGTCACACCCTTCTACATAATAGGGGATTGCCAGTATCCTCAGAGAAGTGGACTGTGAACTTACAGCCATCATAGGCTCAGTGACCTTGGAGGTGACCTTGTCCCTAGCTGAGTACTCTAACCTGAACAGTCTGCTTCTCTGAGATTGGGCCCAGTTTCAGATCTTTAAAACCATCCATACCTCCTTCCCCATTCCTCAGGACTTAGCTTTACTCCATTCCTTTGCACATGCCCTTTCCTAGAACCTAGAACTCTTTCCATTGAACTCTGACATTTTCATATGTGGCTCCTGTTAACTCCTGCCTACCTTCCCCAGAGATGACCATTGCCAGCCTAGACATTTGCACCCAAGTCATCTCTCTGAGTCTTGTTCAACATGCTCCAACCTCAATCTATTCTTTGATTTCTGGTTAAGTATCTGATTCATTGTCCATCATTTCTCCTCGCCCAGCAATTAGTTTTAGATGCAAATTTTGACTGATCCACTCCTCCTATTCATTTCCTCCAGTTACAGATCCATCACTAGCTCCAGCCCTTCCTCAGAATCCCAGCTGTATGTTTGTGTTGTTGATATCCATTGCTATGGCCAAATACCTGAGAGAAATAAGATAAAATGTTTTAAATTTTGTTCGTGGTTTCAGAGGCTTTAGACCCAAATCAATTAGCCCTGTGGTGAGGCCGAACATCAGAATGGCATAAGCATGTGCCAGTGGTGGCTGCTTACTTTATTGCAGCCAGAAAGCAGAGCCAGAGGAAAGGACCAGGACCATGTAGACCCTTCAAGAACAAGCTTTTAGTGACCCATTTCCTCCACACAGCTTCCACCAGCTCCCAATAATGGCATCAAATTATAAATTCTTCAATGAATTTATCCATTAATATCACCCAGTCCCCTCATAATCCAATCATTTTCCACAATACCCACCTGAAACACTACATTGAGGGCTGAGCCTTCATCCTGTGATTTTTCTAGGGGAACACTTCATACCCAAACCACAAGATTCATAACCATATAAGCCTCTGGGACAAGACTATGCCAGGGTCTTCTTTGCAGTCTTCCCAAGTTCTCACATCTAATAGTTTCCCAGTGACTCTTCAAATGGTGGGCAGGTACTGACATACGAGCATAGTCCCCACAAGTCACAGACAATGGCATCCTGAATGGCCTAGTCAATCCTGGCTGTTGAGTGGGTCTTAGCATCCTGTCTCCCCTGCCCGCTCAATCTGGTCCTGTTTTCTAATTCTAAACCAAAGCTGGAGTTTTCAACCCCTAACTGTTCTCATTGCAGTTGCTTGGAAGTCATAAGGATGTAGTCAATGCTCTAAGGAAATATAGATAAATAAATAAGGATAAATACCGCTGCTTCAGATTTAGCATTTTCACCCAGGGCCCTCCCATGTTCCACACTCCTCTCCAATTTGTCTTCTCTTCTCCTCCCTCTTCCATCCCACCACCTACAAAGGAAAAATAATAACAAATAGGAAGGCTAATTCTAAGTTAGTACAGTCCCAGCATGTATCCTGGCCTGCCTCTAGTCCTGTTATTTTCTCCCGTGTCTGGCTTTGACAAGACTGATGACATTTACGTTTTCCAAAAGCTTCAATAAAAGGCACTTTAGCTGCAATCTCCTCCATCTAATTTCCCCAGTCAATTTTTTTTTTTTTTGCTTAAATCACACAACAGAACTGAGGCCTGAGCTGTTCTGACAACTTGTCACTGAATAGGGATCAGCCCAAATGGGATGTCTTGAAAACCAAGGACAAAGGAGGGGAGAGAAACAGACTAAGTGGCCTGAAAATGAAGTGGGATGCTAGGAAAAGAGAGATTGGCAGGAGTCAGTGGGTTAAAATTCTGGAACAGATGTGTGAGGAAGCTCTGGAGCCAGAAAAAACAGAAAACATGTTTCTTTCCCTAAAGAGAAAGGATGCTGGGTCTAGAAAGGCCCATCGTTCCATTGTACAAGGAGTCTTCAAAGAGAGATGGTATCTGGAGCACAAGCACCAAGCTTAGAGCATGGAGCCCAAGGGGGTAGGATGGAAACTTTCATCTGCAACATGCTCTGAAGAGCAAAGTAACATCTGGGGGAAACCAAAGCCCAAATTTCCTGCTCCCAGGAGTACAGTGGCTCAATGTGGAGTAAATATACTAGATAAAATTTTTGAGTCATTTTTAAAAAACATTTGTTAGTGTTGTTTACACCAAAAAGTGTCCAAAGTATAAGAATTGTCTCGGTCATTTTCACAGGGTAAAGTCATTCACAAAATCACCACTCACGTCAAGTAAAAGAGCGTGTTAAAAATATCTTACACAAACTTCTTGTAGCCACCCACTGGGAGGTCTATGACAGAGAATTCCAGATTCATTTTTAAAAACAGTAGGTTAGTTGTGCCCATTTTTGAAATTACTCTCAGGGTGTGTGTGTGTGTGTGTGTGTGTGTGTGTGTGTGTGTGTGTAAACACATGTGTAGATTAGAGACAGAAATAGAAAGAGACAAAGTCATGTTGTTACACATACTAATGGTATTCATTTTGATACACTGTTTAATAGCATTCATTCATGTTTCATCCTAATGACTTATTCATTATGGCATTAATAGATATTTGATTTTTTTCCAGTTTGGAGATCTTTTCTCCAGCTGAGTGTTTCTCAATCCTGGCATTCTAGTTAGCTTCTCTGTTGCAGTGATAAAACACTGACCAAAAGATGCTTGAGGAGAAAAATGATTTGTTGTTGTTACTGTTAGTTTTCAGATTATAGTCTATCACTAAGGAAGACGAAGCAAGAACCTGGAAGCAGAAACTGATGCAGAGACCATGGTAGAACGATGCTTACAAGACTATTTTCAATAGTTTGCTCAACCAGATTTCTTCTACCACCCAGGACCACCTGCCTAGATGGCCCTGCCCCAGGGGGTTTGGCTCTCCCATATCAATAATTCATCAAGAAAATGCCCCACAAACATTGCCCCACAGGCCAATCTGATGGAGGCATTTCCTCAACTGAAGTTCCCTCTTCCATAGTGACTCTAGCTTATGTAAAGTTGAAAGAACCCACCAGTGCACCTGGGGATCAAACACATGGCCTTGTGTATGCTATGCAAACACTTGACTTCTAAAATAAACCTTGGCTTTGTCTGGAGCCTTTGCTAACAATACTTCCACAAAACAATCTTCCTGTATTAGAGAACACAGATGCATTTCTGTCTCAGTTGGCATTCAGGAGTAAAACTGCTAATCCATAATTGTGGCATGGCTTTGGTGGATAACAGCCAACTATTTTCCAAAGTGGTCAAATCAATTTATTTTTCTCCACGCAGCACAAGGGAGTTCCAGTTGCCGGACATTCTCAATCACATACAATGCTTGAGTTCAGCCAACAGTTCAGGAATTGTTTGAATTCCTATTTTTCTGATTACTATAGGTCTGTGCACTTTTTCATACACTACTGACAATTTGGTTCTGTTTTGTTAAGGCTTCTGCCTTTTTTATTCGTTTGTTTGTTTTTGCTTTTTGTTTTGCAAGACAGGGTTTCTTTGTGTAGTCCTGGCTGTCCTGGAACTCACTCTGTAGACCAAGCTGGCCTCAAATTCAGAGATCCACCTGTCTCTGCCTCCTGAGTGCTAAGATTAAAGGTATGTGCCACCACATCTTTTTTTTTTTTTTCTATTGATTTAAAGGAATTCCTTATCTAGTCTGGAAATAAGGCCCTTCATGTTTATATACACCTGGGCCAAGGGGGTGGTGTGGTACCAACAGAGCATTATACCCTCAACCTCAATTCCTCAGTACTTTTCTTACATCTACCAACTCTATTTCCAGCCTAATGTCACTCTCCATTAACCATGATCAGCCCCAGCTTACCTCCCCAGTCCCACACATTACTTCTTCCCCTTATCCCCAAACAGTTTAGATGGCTGGAGAGTCATATCTAGAGGGAATAGAGCATGGCAGACAAGCAAACTCTTCCAATCCTTGTGCTATAGTCCTGGACTTCACTCTGACCCTAATGTAGGACCAAGGCTCACTCACATCTATCAACCCAAAAAGGAGTTGAAGGTGGGTACAGAGCTGAACTCTTCAGACAGTGTCATCATCTCTGAAAATGAGAACATTAGGGGGGACCAGATGCATCAGTGGGAAGACCTTCATAGATCTCAGATGGTAAACATTTAGAAGAGACAGATTTGGTAAGAAATTTGTTTCCAAAATGAAAGACTACTAGTCCAGATAGGATTTGGTCCAAAATTTCACCTCATTGTTGCCTATAGTGACTAGCCATTTGAGCTGACTAGTTTTAACCTTAGTTTTAATCTTAGTTTTAATAAAGATTGCCTGGCTTTAACCCTTAAAGTTCTCCCTATCTCAATGCCAAGGGATCTGGCCATTCTACTGTTACCTCCTTAAGAGGAAAATGATTTTTCTGATGATGGGCTCCAAAATATTTTCTATGGCACTTGTCCCAACATAGTTGGAAATGGGATACAAGGCCTATACCTTTGCTTCCGTATCCGACTCTTTGGTTATGTGACTATACTAAAGTATTCTAGAAACTTAGATAGAAACAAATGCAAATTTCTGAAAAAGGTAGGCAGATAACCATTTCTATGATAGCATTTCCAAGATAATGGTGCCTACCAGGTATGGAGCACTGCAACATATCAGATATTCCACTAGGTGCTCCGGGGTAACATTTCCTGTTAATCTTCTCAGGTATAAGTACTACTGTCACCATTTCATCTGTGTGTGAGGAAACAGAGACAGGGAGCTTGAGCACTTCACTCAATAGAATAGACTTATTTACTCAAAGAGTAGGGTACAACTTCTCCCTGCCCCAGCCTACTTCTAAAGGCCCTGGGTTGAACAACTGTGCCGAGCCAAATCACATCTAATTAGTCTGTGCTACCGTGCTTTGACAGGTAAATGATGCTCTCTCACCTACCCCTCTTATACCCTTCCTGTGATAAGGTATTTTCATATGTTTTATCTCATCTGAGAACTACCTGACAGGGTTGTCATGGAATCAAGTCAGAGCCTTAATTTTTTTTTAAATAAAATTCTTCTAAACAAAGGGATTGTTATTAATAATGCTGAGAGAAAATCAGAACATATCCACAAGGATTGGACAAGTAGACTTTGGCAGATTTGAGCAAATGTTTCCTCTGAAATGAGTTTTCTAAGCTTGATGCTCCATGTATCTAAAGATATCAGAATCTCAATTTATAGAAAAAATAATATGAGCATCAAAGGAAAAGCAAGAGGCCAGGTGCCCAACAGCTCAGCTCCAGGACTCTGTTTCATAGGCATGAAACTTACAGGAAATGGAATGATTTGGACATTTAAACCATGTTAAATTTAAAGCAGGTAAAGCTGCTTTCACACCTTCGGTGGTATGAAACGTGATGTGAGAACTGTATGGGTGTACAGATGAGGTGCTCATCTTTTAAAGACAGGTACTGATACACCTAGCAAGAAAAAAAGAAAACAATCAAAGTGAGGAAATCATAGGACTGGACAGACCTTGTGAAAGACTGTGTAGAGGAGATGAAAGATGGCCTTTGATGAGCTATACCTCAGCTGTGGACCCTAGAGAGATTTGTAGATGTCAATGGGAATAGAAGAATACCTTCTTCTGGAAGCTACTCTTGATCCCCTGATAGACAGTATGGACCATTATCTAAGAACATGTTCAAGCACATAGATGACATTAGCTCCAGTATCAGGGGCTTCACAGACCCAACCCCCACCCTGGGACCTCTAGTCATTGTCAGATTCTCATTTTTAAGAGAAGGAAACAGGATATGCAGAGGTATGCCGACTTTCCCAAGGTCAGTAAGTGGGCTGTAGACCCAAGAGGACCCTTCAGGTTCCCTGTATTGAGAACAGATCTATCCCTACAGAAGAAACTAGGAGAAATTACACATTTAAAGGATCAAGTTTGAATTTACTGTTCTCCACTGGGATACCCTGTGTCTGCCCACCTTTTTACTGTCTGTGGAGTAAGGTATAAGGTGTCCCTGAAGTGTCTACCACGAACATGAACCTGAGGTCCCTCTCCAAAGAGAATAGAAACTACCCAAGCTCCTGGAGAGAGACAGAAAAGGTATGAATAAATGGCCAAATAGAATGTTTTAATGAATCTAGCAATGAAACTGCCTGTTCCAGAAAGAGAACATATCCCACCATTCTCACTGATTCCAAATATGAATAGTTTCTGCCTTCTAACAGCCTATTAGGGAGGAAGGGGACTCGTTTTTCTTTACCCAGAAGACAACTAAGAGCCCTTCTCCCAAGCTTCTTGAGGTCAGGGACAGTGTTGGGAAACTGTCCTGCAACTCCCAAGGGCAGATTCGGAAGAAATACCAGATGGTATTATCGTGAGCCAAGTTCACAGGCATGGCAAGACCCAGTGGGGGTGAGTCCTAGAGGGGATTCCTCCATCTTCATCTCTGTTCCTGGCCTAGCAGGAACTTCTAAGATTCCTCCAACAGCTGGCTGAAGCCCAGAAGGTAATGAGCATAGATGATGCCAAGTCTTGAGGTGACTGTTAATTTGATTAATACCAAGGATCTATCATAATTATTGAAACATTTCACTCTATTTCCACCCATCTTTGCCCCAAACCCCTTACTATCTGGCCCTCTGCTTCCCTCCAGTTTCTTTCTCTTTTTTCTCTTCCCCTCTTTTCACAGGCTGTTCCATTAATTTACTTTCAGAAAATAAACTCCACTATTGGGAGCTTTTGCCTTGGAAGCCCGAAGGCTGATTCCCTGCTGTCTTACAACCATTTCAACAGCAGTGAGTTAAGAGGAAGCCGTTAGGAAGGAGAGCATGCAGCTCCACTGCGCTCCCTCATGACCTAGGTGTACTCGCTTGCTTGCTTGGCTGCAAAGTAGTTACAGGCAAATGAACTAGGGCAGAAAATCTAGAGGTGGGTGTTTGAGGGAGTTCTGTCTAGAGGGGCAGTGGGCTTGGAAAGCAGAATTTCCACAATATGGTGCCAATCCAAAACAAACAGGGCAACTCTTGGGACCCCCTCCTTGTTCAAGTACACCCAAGTGCTGTGGGATGTTTTGTATGTTAAATGTGTTGCTCTGATGGGTTAATAAATAAAACACTGATTGGCCAGTAGCCAGACAGAAAGTATAGGTGGGACATGGAGAGAGGAGAATTCTGGGAAGTGGAAGGTGGAGGCAGAGAGATGCTGCCAGCTGCCACCATGAGAAGATGCTAAGGTACCAGTAAGCCATGAGCCATGTGGCAACTTATAGATTAATAGAAATGGGTTAATTTAAGATATAAGAACAGTTAGCAAGAAGCCTGCCATGGGCATACAGTTTATAAATAATGTAAGTTTCTGTGTGTTTACTTGGTTGGGTCTGAGTGGCTGTGGGACTGGCGGGTGAGAGAGATTTGCCCTGACTGTGGGCCAGGCAGGACCAGAAAAACTCTAGCTACACCCAAGCTTGTATCTCCAGTTGAAATAGATTCTTGGTCGGCCAGCTGGTTTTGTGCCAAGAATTACCTGTGAGCCTAAATGGTCATAGAGAATCCATCAATCTCTTGTCTCCATGGCTTTAGTACTTTCATTTCTCCTGAATAAAATTTGCTCAAAAAGAAACAAGTTGAAAGCCTAGTTGTACTCAGTGAAACAAAGACCTGTCTTCCCACTGGGATGCCGTCAGGGAAGCAGTGGCCTGTATGGTAGCCACTTTGGGACATCACCTCACCTGCATTGTTTCTGAAGGTCAGATACTGCCTGGATCATTCTCCCTGGATGCATACTATCTCATCTCCAGATGAGAGAGGCCATGGTGTTTTCTAATTATCCAGTGATCCAGAACACCAGCCTAAAATACTCCCCACTTTCCCTCCTAAGCCATGATCAGTGAATCAACCTGGTCCCCCAGCTTAAAGCACGCCCCATTTTCTACCCTAAGCCATATTCCATGAATAAACAACACCCCTTTCAACCTTTCCACATAGTAACTGGGCCTCAGTTTCTTCTTTGTTGTCTTACCATGGGTAAGTTCCTTGCACTTTCCATTTTAAATGTCTTTTGCTTAACTAGCAATTCCATGAAATGTAGCTTTCCACACGTTTCATCAGTATTTTGTAAACATGGACTCATTCCCATGCCAAGCTTCCTTTATAGATGGGTAACTTAGATAAGGAGCACTTATAAGATTTGCCCATTGTAGGCTATCTAGCATGGCTGAGCCAGGACTCTAACCAAGGCCAGTCCATTCCATGCTCACCATGTGATGGCACATAGCTAGAGCATTGTTTTTCTGCTCTTATCAGAGTCTAGAATTGAGTGTCTTCTCACTGCACCTCCCACCCCCACTACCCAGTTGCTCCCCTAACCATGCCATCTTTGCTGTAAGGATGTTCTATACCAAACTCTACTTCTGCTTGTCACCTGCTAATTTTGCCTAGGCTTCTTGTCTCTAAAATAAGCAATGCAAAATAAACTATCGGCTTTCACATGTCCCAGCTCTATCTTGTCACAAATGATAACAGTTCTGCACAGTTGTGTACAGGGGCAAAGATCATTATAACTGAGGCATCAATCAATACCTAGGGTTAATATGCAAGGCTTCCTGAACATCTCATTTTCCAACCTGTGCCATGAGACTCTGTTCCTACAGATCTGCCAAAACTCAACAGACATACACTAAACTTGCATGTTTATAGAGCCCTATAGCCCAGATTCCAAGCTCTCACTCAGGTCTCCCATCCTGATCCTGTTCTGAGCTGATGGCAATATCCAGCCAAATAACAGGTCCTCTCTATACCAGTTAGCCACATCTTGATGGCATTTGATTTGGTACAGTTGCCTTTAGAGCCTTCTCATGGCCATGCTCATTCAAGAGCCAAGATCTTGAACTGAGCTTCAGCTTCCATGCCCTCTCCCTGGCTGGGCTTCTACAAGCTGGTCCTAATTAAAAACACCCCATCTTGTAGCTTTTGCTGGGAAGAGCTACTGTTTCTCTCCCAAATATACATCTCATTTTTTACAAGTACATTCTCCCTTTGGGCCCCTTTGGTTTTCTAGAGCCTATTAAAACAGCAATGCCTGCCTCATTTACATGAAATGAGGGTACAATAGATGCAGTTCCTTTCCTCTTATGTTCTGAACAATTTACTCTCCCTCTTCCACTTACTGTATACTTCTTGTCTTTCTCTACTGTTCTTTTCCCTAGGCTTGGATTTGAGCTTGAAATGTATCTTGTCACCACCCATCCTCTGTTTACTTCTGGTTGGCATCGGAAAAAAATGGAGTTTCCTTTGTTTCTCACTTAGAAATTGGCCACATGACTGAGGGTGTGTCGCCCTCCACATAAGAGAGGAAATTAATTTGAGCCAAGGGTACCAGATTCCTGCTATGGAGATGATGGGAGACAACCTAAAAAAAATGGCTTTAGCTGTAATGCACTGTTTTTTGCATTTACCCTCACAGTGACTACATTAGACACTGGCTCTTCTGGATTAATAAGTACTGTTGACAAAATGAGGGAAAAGGAAGGAAAGGGGGAAAAATAAGTGACAATAACTTTTATTGGCTGTTAAGAACATGTTGATAATACTTGCTTAGTTGCCCAAGGCATCAGTCAGGAAAACTCCAACCTGGTTTAGAGAGTTACTTGTACCTCCAGGTTACAATCTTAGCAACCATCTTTTCTGATCATTATCATCTGTAGACCTTTGGTCTACAAGCCCTCCTCATTAGTACTCACTAACCCAACCCTTGGGAGACTAAATGACCACACAGCTATTTTAACTTCAGACACTCATTACTCTACCCACACAAGGCCAGCACTGGGCCATTCAACTTCAGAGAATTCACGTGCAGAACCACAGTGTGGTGGAATACCATGTGGACCTTGGCCTTGGTTCAGCATCATCATTTTGGGAGCAAGAAGGACCCAGATTTTCCAACTTGCTGGGCAATGCTTGAAGTGCCCTTAACATGAAGAGACCCTTCTAATCCTCTCCAGATGCTGCAAATGGCAAACTTTCTAACATGTAACAGATGCTGCCTCAGCACCACATGACAAGATTGAGACTATATTCTTTCTGGATCCCTGATTAGAAAACCCAAGGAGAGCCACTGAAACACAGCTAGTAACAGAGGAATATGTAGGCTCTGAGGCCAGACTGCCTAGGCTCAGATACTTCTGGACCTTCAAGGTTATGCCAAGTGAAGAAATTAACTAACATCTTGGGGGCTCTGTTTTCTCATCTGTGGCATGGAAACGATAGGAAAACCTAGTTGTAAGATTACAACAGATTAGAGTAAGTATTTATATTCTTGGCACACTGCATAGAGGTCATTTCACTTGATTTTGTTGTCACAAAAAAACATGGACTGTGCCCCAGGAGAAAAGGGAATTTGAGGAAACCACCTTGGACAAATAGTAGCAAGGGCATATCTGTCCATCTCAAAGTCATATTGAGACATCTGATCAGCTAGTTAGTGGGAACAACTAGCTGATAACAAATAACAAAACACCGGAAAACTCAGGGACACCATGCTTTTCCTTCTGGCACCCGGGAGATGGCTGCTTTGAAAGGGTTCCTCTGTTTTACAGGTCCTGGTGGGCATATTTTGCCACAGCTAACACACTGGTCCCTCTCATGGGAGTTCTTTCTGGGATTTGGATGGACCCAGGGCAGTTTTCCTGGGGTTTGCTATCTACAAACAGAAATATGTAATTCTTATCAGTGTGGCCTCATAACTGGTACCTTGTCATCTCTACCTATAAACCTCCAGATTGTTGTGGAATATTGCACTATGTAGATATGGGCTGCATTTGCTTAATTATATAAAGATGCCTTGCCTGTGTAAGGCAACTGACTGGTCTAATAAAAAAGCTGAATGACAATAGACAGGCAGGAGAGGGAGGGATAGGTGGGGCAGAGAGAATAAGTAGGAGGAATCTAGGCTCATGAGAAAGAAGAGACGCGAGAACAAGGAAGAAAAAGATGCCCAGGCCAGAAGCCAGACAGCAAGACACAGAGGAAACAGAAAAGTAAGATATACAGAAAAAAAGAAAGGTAAAAAGCCCCAAGGCAGAACATAGATAAAGAGAAACAGATTAAAACAAGAGCTAAAATAAGACCAAGCATTCATAACTAATAACAAGTCTCCATGTCATGATTTGGGAGCTGGTTGTGGCCCAAGAGAAAGCCTGCTACACCAGACAAAGCCTCATGTGGGCACAGTAACACAAAATCCAGGGGTGTGGGGGGTGTGGAATTGAGTAGGAGAGAGAAGGCCTTAGAATCACAAGCTGAAGGAGGCCAGAGGAAAGGGTGAAGGCTCAGGACATCCATGGAGACTAGTACTTCTAGATCTACCTGCTTCCCACCCTCCAATTTCCTCTGACTATTTGCTCCACCAACCTCACATTCCCAATCCTCCCTAGGTACCCAAGCTTGTCTACAAACACAACTGATTTACAAGCCCCCAGGTGCATGATGAGACACACCCTAAAAATTTGTAGCTCTCCAAGCAATAATGCCACACTATGCTTCTTGGTAAAAGTACAATCCCTAGAGTCTCTGTCTCCTGTGGGAAGGGATATGGGATTTGCAGTCTCCAAGGAGCTGGTGCTGAGTGTCCATACAAGAGAGGCCAGGCACTGGCAAACTCAGAAACATGCACCCTCATGCTTCTAGCCCAGACAGAAGTGAGACAGACCTTTCTACTTCAGAGCTGGGCTTACCAAGCAGAGGCATTGACCCCCAAGTAAGGGCTCGGCCCCATTTTGAGGACAAAGTACAGTTAATAGCTTTGAAAATGCGCAGCTGGAATAAAAATTGTTATGAAAGTGGGTTCTTCAAATTTCAGATAAAAGCAATTGCTGTGAGAGCTTCAGTCAATCGAGTCGCACCAAATGCAGCCAGATGACTTAATGCAGCTATGATAGAGTAAAGCGCTGGTGCTGGGAAAGGTCAAGGGGAGAGTGGGGGTCTGGATGACAACAGCACCCTCTGTGTTTGCAGTCAGAAGACAAGATGGGGGTAGAGAGAGGGGAGTTGTTCTCCTGCCTTGAGAATGAGGCAGTCTGCTACAAATGAGATTAACAGAGGGGCTACTTGCTCACTCCCCACTGGTCATGCTGGCCTGCTCTGTGTGGGATGTGTCCTTTTACACCTGCTTGAAACCTGGTTCAGTACCCTTGTCGCTCTAACGTTCACTAAGGGATAATGAGAGTAAGGAACTATCTTGCTCAAGAAGCAGACAGACAGGAAAGTCAACACTTTCAACACAATCTGGAAATGTTGTCATAAAGACCCATTCCTGGTGTCAAGGGAGTCTAGAGAGGCCGAAGCCAGCCGGTCAGGTAGGATGGTGACTGACTAAGCAAGGGGCTGGTGTGCATGCAGTGCAGGAAGAGGGTGCAATAGGAGGGGGGCCTCTAAGACATTCTAGACTTATGAATGAATCTCCTTTGGTGGAGTGAACGATGTCAGTCATAATGAGGAATGTGGAGGGGCATGCACTAGCCATCCACAAAACTCAATTTTCATCCCTAGAAAAGAGTTAAATGGGCGCTGTGCCCCCAAGAAATAAGGGACTCAGAATGCATCTGTGCCACCTCAACTGTCTCTGTCCCAGAACGTGGGAGAAAGAATATTTCCTTTTGATTTCCTCAGAAGTTTTCAGGTATCTTACACTTTCTTGATGGGAAGAGCATGTCCAGGTTGTTCTGTATGACTCAGCACCAACTCTGTCCTGACCCTTGAACTGGAATAGATTTTGATAGGCCCGTTTGCCCACTGTACTGTGAGCACCTTCATGATTTCCACCTCACACAATGCTTAGCCTATTGTCAGGAGTCAGATGAGTAAAAGGAAGGGAAGGACTAATTAATGAAGAAAAAAATCAATGAGGTCAAAGGCTCCAGGAGGTGAGAGAACAGCCGATCACAATAGGAGTACCAAATGTAAAATTAACCTGAGATGGCATTGGGGAAATACTGATGCTTTTGATCACAGAGGTATAAAAACACTTTGTTACAGAACATACCACAAGAAGCTAACACAGAAAGGCCTTATGGGAAAACACCCTGTGAATGATACCCTATGAAGAAAAGGATTCTTGTGTATGTGATGTGTCCCTGGGGTGAATAGACACGGACACTACTAGTGAGTGGCTCTTTTATGTCAAGGATAAAGGGAAGGGTTTTACATGCACAAGAATTCCTGTCATCGGTATGATATGTTTGCCTTTTTGCGTATAAGGAAACCAAGACAAGGTAGAGGAGTAAATTAAACAAAGAAACATGTGTCAGAAAGAGCTGGGTCATCAACACAGCTGTCAGACTCTGGAGCCTGTGATCCTAGCAACACAGCTCTGCTGCTAAGACTGTGGACAAGTGAATGCATGTGCACACTCAGAGAACCAGTGTGACCTGCCACAGATGTTAGCTGTTTCCAAGACAGTGAGTCTGGGAGACCTAGAAGCATAGCAGAGGCATAGTATATACAGGTACTCCTCTTCCCCTCAGGGGATATGTCCCAAGACCCCTAGCAGGTGTCTAAAAGCGGTACTTTCAACCTCCACATCTATATAGCCTACATTTTCCTTGCCCATATAGACCTGGGATTAAGTTTAGTTCATAAATTAAACACAGTGAGAGATTATTATAAACAACCCATAATGAAATAGAACAATGGTTTAAAAAAAAAAAAAAGTCCTGTAATAAAATCGCTCTTGTGGTTTAGGACCATTCTTTGCATGCCTGAGGTAGGGAGATGTGTATACATGTATGAGCAAGCATGTAGAAGCCAGAGGTAAACCTTGGATGTCATTCCTCTGGAGCCACCTACCTAATATTTTTCCACTTCATGTTTTTAATGTTTTAAATATTTTCAAACCTCAGTTAACTGTAAGACACTAAAACCATAGAAAGAGAATGAAGAGATGAGGGGAAGTGCTGTGGAGCTTTAGGGGGATGGAAATGGGCATTTGGAGGGATCTTATGGAAACAGGTATCAGGATCCCAGTACCAGAGGCATCAGTCATGCTCTGTTTAGGTCAATCCTCTCCGTAAGTCCATGGGGATAGTTTACACACTAAGTCAAGCTCAGTCAAGTTCTAATTGTGACATGAGTCCCAGTGTAGCCTGTGCCTAGAGCTGAACCACATAAAGAACTCCTCCAGCCTAGACCAAGGCAACCCCTCATCCTTTGCTTCTATAATTTGGAGCTCTGTGGCTAGTAAGCAAGCCCTCCAGGGAAAACAGCAAGAGCCAGGGGGAATCTGCCTGCTAGCAAGTCCTGCTCCACAGACCTCAGGCACAAAGCCAACTGCCAGGGCCTCTGCTCGGGGCCTGCCCATGCAACCTTCTATTCAGCATCCTCACCAGATGATTAGTGGCAGCTTCCATCACACCGGCCTGCTCCTGCATGCCCCACTTCCTGGATCTACTTCCCACATGCCTTTCAGGAAGCAAAATCGCTGTGCTATGAGACTGTATAATCCAGGAACGGGTAGCTCACCCTAGCTACCCATCTTCCCCACACCCTGGGGGACATCTGCAAGTCATATGGATATTACATAGGACAGCACCTGAATGCATCATGTGGCTCATTTTCAGGGCCATCACACATGACACTGGCTCACCTCACCTCCTTTGTGTCTTCAAAGCTAGCCAGTGTGTCACTTTCAAATTAAAGGTGTTTGATGGGAGGGAGAGGGTACTGTGCTACATATGGGGTAATGCCACACTCTTATAGGGCATGCCATTTTTAACCCTTCTGTTACCCACTCCTTCCTTCCCCCTACCTTCCATCTTCCCTCTCCACACCTCCTTTCTTCCTTTCTTTATGTTATATAAAATTTCATCTATGTTTAATGTATACAATTTGATGATTTGGGAGATGAGTACACATTCATGAGTACACATTTCAGTCTATGCCACAGATATATCCTTTAACTACAAAACTTCCCTGACGCCTCTGTTTATAATTAGTTTGTGTAAGTTAAGAACACATAACAGAAACCTATTCTTTTAGCATGTTTGTTAAATGTACACTGTAGTACCATTAGCTACAGGCATTATGTTTTACAGATACTTAAGATTTCACTTCACTCTCTAACTAATACTTTCTTGGTTTTTTTTGTCTCTCAAAATTAAAACCACCATTTCACTCTATGCTCCAGCGAATTTGACTAGTTTAGAAAGGTTTGGGTCACAGCGGTCTAATATCCTCTGGGTTCATCCCAGCTATCAGAATGGCAGGATTTTCTTTCTTCAGACTGAGTAATGTTTCAATATATGTATGTATATATTCCATTTTCTTTATGAAATTATCTGCTTACACAGCTGTGTTGTTTCTATATCTGACCAACTATAAGTAATGGTGCAGTAGACATGGTAGTACAAACAGTTTGAGACATTGATTTCATTTTGTTTCCTTCAGCTATACAGTGGAGTTTCCAGATTATATGGTAATTCTATTTTTAATATTTACAGAACATTCCACACCGTTTTTTTAAAGTGGCTCTAGCCAATTACCCTCCTTCCAAGTTGTTGTTATTCTGAGTTATATGACTTTCTTTTATTTTTAATTACATACTATTTATATGTGTAAGGGTTTATGCCCATGAACACAGTGCCCACAGAGGCCAGAAAATGCCATAGTATCCCCTTATGAGCTGCCAGACATGAGAGTTTGGAACCAAACTCAGGTCCCCTTCAAGATGAGCAAGTGCCCTTGATAACTAAGTCATTTCTCCACCCCCAGGGCATTCTTCTTAAAATTATAATGGAATCTTCCCAGATATTCCTAACAAGATGAGAAATGATCGTGGAAAATTTTATCTCCTTTGTTGCCTTATACCATGCAGAGATGACTTCCTGCCCAATATCTATGCTGAGCTGAGATGTGTGAGCTGCCACTGTGCTGATCTTCCAGGATGGCAGATAGATATCAACCACATGCTACTTAGGGGTCTGGAGAGTTATACTGAGTACTTGCTGAACAAGCATAAGGAATTGTGTTGTATAATATTATTTTAAGACATGTTACATTTGTTTGTGCTGTGGAATGTTTAATGATGCAAAGGTGTGCTGCATTCTTTTATATTGTATTTGTTTAACTCTGTGAGGCTGTGTTACTTTGCCTGTCTAAAACACCTGATGGTCTAATAAAGAGCTGAATGGCCAATAGAGAGGCAAGAGAAAGGATAGGTGGGGCCGGCAGGCAGAGAGAATAAAAAGAAGAAGAAATTTGGGAGAAAAGGGAAGAAAGAGCAAGAGAACAAGGAGAGGAGAATGCTAGGGGCCAGCCACCCAGTCACAAAGCAAGCCACAGAGTAAAAGTCAAAGTAAGATATACAGAAGAAAGAAAAGGAAAAGGCCCAGAGGAAAAAGGTAGATGGGGTAATTTGAGAAAAGCTAGCTAGTAACAAGTCAAGCTAAGGCCAGGCATTTATAATTAAGAATAATCCTCCATATGTGATTTATTTGGGAGCTGGGTTGCAGGAGGCGGGGGGGGGGGGGGCAAAATAGCAAAAACAACCAACTACAGAACTGAGTTCAAATCCCAAGGACCTGTGCATAGTATGGCTATGCCTTCCTGTAACCATGGCATTTTCTGAGAAACAGAAACAAGAGGATTTCTGGAGCTGCTAGATTCTGGCCTAGCTCTAGGTTCAATGATAGACCCTGTCTCAAGGGAATGGAATGGAAAGTGATAGAGCAGGACAGTCAACCTCTTCTTCTGGCCTCTGCATGCATGAACAGTAATGCACCACACACACACACACATGTGCACAGACAACACACACACACACACACACACACACACACACACACACACACACCAAACACAAAATCTTTCCAGCTAAGCTTCAATGAAAATCTTCATATATTTAACAGATGAGATTAAAATAATTAATAGCATGACTTACTAAGACCAGGCAAATGTATATATTTGCAAGCACATCTTTGTCAATAAAGCTAAAAAGTAAGAGAACCTCTACCTAAAAATAGATGATTGGATTGATCTGTCACAAAAGGACACATTAAGAATTAAGAAATATCTCAAAGTACAGTCAATTACTTCTATTTTTGATCCATTAATAAAGTATTTTAGGTACTACAGCATTTTCAAATTAATGCTTATTTCTTTCATATAAATTTTGTATCATTAACATATATAATCCATTGTTACATACCATATGTTAACACTTACAAAAGAAACCAACAGTATTGGCCTAAAGATAAACTACTGCCTATATTATTTGAACATATATAAAATGATATAAATACATAATGTCTACTATGAATAATCTGATAAATAGTATAATACATACTTATACTAACTGCTTCTCTGGTTGCTATGACAGAATACCCAATAAGCAGCAGCTTATGTGAAGACTAGTTTATCTGGGCTCAGGGTTTGTGGTACCCTCGAACATGGTGTAGACAGTGTGGTGGCAGGAGTGGAGTGTACTGCTCACACTGTGCCAAAGTTAGGAAAGACAGAGAGGTGAGAGGTGGTACTCAACTCTCCCTCTCCTGTTTTACCCAGTCCAAGAATCCAAGTCTGTGGGATAGTGGGTGAGTCTTCTCCCCTCAGGTCAATCTCTCTGGAAATGCCCTCAAAGATCTACCCAAAGGTGTGCTTTCCAGGCAATACAAAATTCTTTCAAGATTAACTATCACAATGTTTTATACAGATTGAATGCTATATTGTGTATCTACTGACTGTTCATGGGACAAGGACTTCTATCTCATGCCTTATCTTCTACTCATTTCCTATGGCTCCTTCCTGAAAGATTCTTTCAGACCAGTACATAACAATGCATAAGCCCTATTTCACCCAAGAAGATCCAAAAGTCACTTTTGAGAACAATGGAGTGATTTAGAGAAAGAGAGGAACAAATCGCATCCACCAGGAAAACAAACTGAATCCTGCTCTTTCATCACTAAATGTTACAATAATAACATGCCAGGTTTCAATACAGAGCACACTAGAACTTTGGGCCATGAAACCCATGGATGTATAATCAGTAGAAAATAAAGAAAACCTAAAATATAGGCTACCTGTTGCAGAAGAGGTGGTAGTTCAGAGAGGATGACCCTGCCACCTTAAAGACTGGTGCTGGAAAAGCTGTCAGGGAGATGCATCAAAGACAATGGATTCATGGGATTCTAGAAAAAAAGAGAAAGTGGGGAGTGAGAAGCCTGGCTAGAAAACAAAAAACAAACAAACAAAAAAAACAAACAAACAAAAATAAACAGCACTCTCCTGGGTCTTATATGCCATTCTGGAGTTTCAATAAAGAAATCTCCATGGCTGTGTGGAGGTGAATGCATTTCCAAACATGAGGATGTCTGGGAATTCTGCTTATAGAAGCAGATAATGCTTTGATACTGCTGCTATGGAGTACGTTTATGCTCACTCAGCTTCTAAATACAGCTATGTGGTAAGATTTCTTTTCAGTATTTCAAATATCCCCAGGAGTGCTTCAAAAGGGGGTAAAGATGTGCCAAATGGCAATACTCCATAAAACTAATTACCTGGGAAATTATGTGGGGAAAATACATTGTGATACAGGTGTTCCATGTAGCGAATAAGTCAGGACAAGCCCTGCATTTATGAGCTATAAATGAAAATATTGAATATGCAGTATCTATTAGCCTTGCAGCTCCACATTCTAAATCACTGGTTAAATGCATCCTCAACGCCTCAGTGCCACCAGCCATGGTGATTAGGCCACCAGCCCCATTCTGTACCATCCCCAGCCCACAGCCTCCTCACTGAAAGCATTAGGTTTGTGCTGTAACCCCCTCCCCCATTCAGCCAAGACCTAAGTGGTTCATCTGATCTTACCTTAGTGCTCCAGCCTGGCTTCTGACGACTCTTAAACAAAACTCCAGACTGTCCACTCCCTCAAGGAGCTCTCTAGTGCCAAGTCTACGGTTGTGTTTTCTCCTTCCATGAAAATGACAGCAGGCAACTAATAAAAGAGATGGGAAGTCATTACAATAAATAAAAAGGAATGAGCCACAGGATAAGAAATATGAACCAACATTAAAATAAATCCCCAAGTCCTCCTCCCCATCTGACTCTCAGCTGCTTGTCACGTGTCCCCATCTCAATGATGTCACTGAAGAAGAAGGAATGCAAGCGACCCCAGCTCCACCATGATATGCACAGAGGACTACTGACATGCAGTCTGTTTTCTTTCCTCTCCTTGTACTTGGTTTGTCTGTGCCCCACACTCAGCAGAAGGTCTCCTCCCTATTTATGGAATTCTACCCTCTCACACCTACAATTGCCATAGTTTTTCTCTCAACTGTATCTTCAGCTTCCTCTCTACTGACTTCTTCCTCCATGGGAGTGTGTGTGTGTGTGTGTGTTTGTGTGTGTGTGTGTTATCATATATATGATATATTTTATGATCATCCCAATGAGTCATCTTGTCATACTCAAGCCAAATCTATGGCTTGATTTGATGACAAAGGTGATAATATCCAACTTCCTGGACTGCATTATATTAGACAGTTAACATCTTTAATTTCGAAATCCAAACTCTGCAATGCTTCAAACTTCTTTCCAACTTTTTGAGGCTAACATGACACCATAATGGAAAATTCCACACCTGACCCCTAATAATGAACCATATCAAAAATGCAGGTGCACTGAACTACTGCATCAGATTACCTCCAAACTGTGTATTTGAAGCATTTATGAAACATAAGAGAACTTTTAATGTTGTTTAAGGGGTCTCCAACTTTATATGTTCAAAAGCAACTCCAGATTTCTGCACTTCTGTGTCCTCGTCCAATTCAACATGACCAAATTAAAGCTCCAGGTTCCTGCTAACCAAGCTCCTGGTATCTCTCCTTCATCTCCATCAATGACGACTCTTCTTTTTTCATTACTCAGTCCCAAAGCTTTAGAGTCAGTCTTGTGTTATTCTTCATTTTGCACTCCATATCTAGTCTGTCAGGCCCTTCTTCTGCCTGAAAAATATACCTAAAATCTGACCATTTTGCACTGTCTCTACTGCTAACCCCTTTCTCCAGGCCAACAGAATATCTTCTAAATACTGCCATGGCATCCCGGTTGGTTTCTCCGTTTCTCCACTTCACCACTGGCCTCTTCTGAGCACACCAGACTGAGTGAACTATCAAAATACCATTTTATCTTTAAACAACTCTTCCAGTAGTGACTTGCCATGCTCCACATAAGTTCAGAATCCTTGCAGGGTCTTCCCTAGGCTAAATTCAAACAGACATGGACTTCTATCACTTTCTTTTGGCACTTGATATGCAGTCCCCTAGAGATGTTGATGTTTTAGAGCATGTCAGAAGTATTTTCATCTTAGGGCACACACACAATCTATTGCTACCTATGTCTCTGATTTCTTTTCAGTGATTATACAATAATGCCATCACTCAATTCACATCTTGATTCCAATCTCACCTTCTTTTCATTCAACCCTACAACAGATAACTTACAGCATCCGCCAACATCCCTGCCTCACTTCCTCTTACTTTTCTCCCTTGAATTCACCACTCTTTAGTACGATACACACAATTGACCCACCTTAGCCATGGATTCAGTGCCTGTAGATTCAACCAACCACACACCAAAAACATTTAGTAATTAGGCTGGATAAATGGCTCATTGGTAACAGTACTTGTTTTACAGGAAAAAAAAATCTGAGTTTGAATCCTAGCACCTCTGTTAAAAATAAGTGGGTGTGGCCACACATGTGCTTAAACCCCAGCACCATGACGGTAGGGACAAGATCATTTGTGGCTTGTTGACTGCCAGCCTAGCTCCAGGTTCAATGAGATACCCTGTCTCAAAGGAATAAGGTGAAATTTAGCAGAATAGGACAACAGATGATCTGCTCTGCCCCCCCACACACAGAGAGAAAGAGAGAGAGAGAGAGAGAGCTCAAAAAACAAGAAAAGAAAATAATTTGGTAAATATTATACTAAATATGAACATTCTTCTTGTCATTATTTCATAAACTATACAATGTAAGAAGTCTGCATAAAATATTTGCATTGTATGAGGTACACAAGTAATCTAGAGGTGAGTTAAAGTATGTGGAATATTTAGGTAGATTAGGTACAAACACAACACCATAGAATGTAAAGGTTTGGACACCTGTGGACTTCAGCATCTCTAGAGATTCTTGAAATTGACTATACAAACACAAAGGGAACACATGTAGGTTATCTTTTTGCTTTTACATAGTGTTAGTTTCTGGTACTAGAATATAAACTCAGGAAAACAGAGAGTTTTGCCATTTTATTAATCACTATACCCATAGTACCTAAACCTACGGTCAGGAGTACAAGTATATATGGTCAAATATACTCAGTAAGTGAGTCACTGAGAGAGCATGTAGTCTTCGAACTTAGCTGGCATTGTAAGACAGCAAAGTGATCAGCTTTCAAATAGAAACTCATCTTCTAAAAAAAGGCCCAGCGCAGAGATCAGAAGAAAATGAGAAAATATATTTCATATATACAACAAAAACATGAGAGGACTTTGCCAGTTTGGGGTAAGACAAGTAGACGCTGCAGAAGAACCACAACAGCCATGCTTTGTGCCACATTTGATTGAGGACTGTAGAAAATCAATCAGTGTTTTCACAAATAAGCTGGATAATAAT
Organism: Onychomys torridus; assembly: GCF_903995425.1. Classification (NCBI taxonomy): domain Eukaryota; kingdom Metazoa; phylum Chordata; class Mammalia; order Rodentia; family Cricetidae; genus Onychomys; species Onychomys torridus. The sequence goes on along the minus strand of NC_050451.1, from coordinate 59,645,909 downwards.
CTTCAAACAGAAAAGGAGGAAATCAGGTGTTAGGGAAGGATGTGACCCAATTATTTCATGCATAAAAACAACAGAAAGCCAGATTTCACATATTCTGTTTATAAAGTATATTTGCATTCTCTTCCAGAAAAAATTACTTAAAACATTCTCCAGGCCACTGGATTTAATAATGGGAAAGTGGTAGGGAGACAGGGAACTCAAAAACCCTCTAATAAGCATTGGAACCAAATAGAAATAGATCTAAATAATTTGTGTGCAGGGTAGTGGTAAAGCTGATGAAACAAGACAAACAGAATAAAGAAACAGAAAACAAAAAGACACAAGGAACACGAAATGCTGTTCAAAGATATGGAGACTCATAGCCAAACATTAGGCAGAACTTGGGAAACCCTATGGAAGACAGGGAGAAAGTATTGTAGGAGCCAAAGGGGTCAAGGACACCACAAAAAAACTCACAGAATCAATTAACCTGGGCTCATAGGGGCTCACAGAGACTGAACCACCATGAGAGTTTGCATGGGACTGACCTAGGCTCTATGTACATATGTTACAGTTGTGGAATTTGGTCTTCTTCTAGGACTCCTAACAGTGGGAGCAGGGGCTGTCTCTGACTCTGTGACCTGCTTTTGGGACCCTTCCCTCCTACTGGGTTACCTAATCCAGCCTTAATAGGAGGAGAGGTACCTAGTCTTACAGCGACTTGATATGCCATGGCTGGCTGTGATATCCACGGAAGGCATGCCCTTATGTGAAGAGAAAAGAGGAGGATGGAGGGCGGGGGAGTTGTGGGGAAGAACTGCAAGGAGAGGAGGGAGGGGAAACAGTGATCAAGCTTGAAATTTTTAATTAATTGATTTTAAAAAGAAATGATGTTTAAGGAGGTCAAAGGCTTTATGATGGATTTAGCTCTTAAATAACAATAAATATTTTAAAAAAGGTTTTCTAAAGTTTGAAGATATCTAACTCTCTTAATTAAAAACAGGATATTAACTCTAAAAATGGAAAATTACCAAATTTTGGAGCTATAGATGATCAAAGTAAACTATGAAACATGTGCTTCACAAAAGAGTGATTAAAAGGGCTATGGGATACAAAGTTTAATAACATCTTTTAAAATAAAAAAATTTTATATGACATTCAAATATCTAGTGTTCTTATTTGTCACTTAATTTTCTTGCTCAAAGGCTGAAAATGGTTCATTGAAATGTCCCATCACGGTTGCGGCCTTGTGACACAGAATTGTTTCTGATGTGTGTTGCAGATCATTTTTATGAAATAATCTTCGTTGAAGAAGAGAGCGTATTTGACCCACCTCTTACTTCTCAAGAAAGGAAAGAATGGAGCTTCAAGAGGAAGAACAGAAAGGCTTCATCTGAGACAATAAGATATTAGAGGTCGTAGGAGGTAAGACAGAGGGGAGTTGGCGATGAGGGGTGTGGGAGGGTGTCACCTATGCTACTGTGCGAGGAACCTCTGTATGCTATGAATATGTATTTCTCTCATTGCTTGATCATAAAGTTGTTTTAGCCTACAGCAAGACAGGATCAGGTTAGGCAGAAGAATCAAACTAAGATTCAAAGGAAGAGGGACAGAGTCAATACAGACCCTGTGAGCTACCCAGGAGACAGGATGCTGAAGGACTAGTAAGCCACGGACCACGTAAATTAGTAAGAATGAGTTAATTTAAATATAAGAGCTAGTTAGTAATAAACCCAAGCCATCAGCCAAATATTTATAGCTAATATAAGCTTCTGTGTGGTAATTTGGGAAGCAACTGCTGGATGTTTGAGAATTGCTGGTGGGACTTTATGGCACTCCAAACTGATGCACATACAGCCATATTAAAAAAAAAAAAAACACCTTAAAGAAAGGGTTCTAGATACACAAAAACAGAGCCAAGAGCAGCTTCATAATTCATGTCTCTTCCCCAGGCCATAGCGTGTGAGTTTGAGTTACAGAATGGTAGATTCCTGAGGCAGTATACAAAGGCATCTCCAAGCCACACAGCATGCATAGTGAATTTAAAACTTTTGCTCATACAGACAAAAAGGGTTAAAGGTACACAGTAAAACAGATTTAGATAAAAAACAAAAAACAAAAAAAAAACCCCTCTAACCAGGTTCCAATGTGTTTTACAATGTGCATAGACTTCAGAAAGAAAAAGAAAAGTGTATGGACAGTTATAGAAAGACACAGTAATTTTGAAATGTAAAGTCTTTAAAGAGACAGTAAAAGTAATATAAAAGAAAAAAGCCACAAAAGATAGGAAATATACAGAGAATCTGTATCCTATATGTTATTTGTTGATTTTGAATTTTTTTATTGTTGATAAGCGAACAATGATTGCTAAGAGGTATGGGATTAAAAAGTGCTGAATAAACCAGTATAGATATTTTAAGAATATCCTAACTTTAAAAAAAGTCAAAGAATGTATTTGTCAAATGAAAGTCAAAAATACTTTGGAGAAGAGGTTTTGCTTTTGTTTTCACAGGAAACAAGAGGCTGTGGATGCATTCCAGGTTAATATGGATCAGGATTATCAAGGGAGACCTCCTAAACCTTGGCAGGTGATATCTATCAGCAAAGGTTACTGCTTATCTTCCCAGTACTTGGCCATTATCTCAGATTTTCTCTCTGGGACCCTAAAGAGGCTTGGTACACAGAGAATAAGAAATAGTTTGGAGAATAGTATGCCCACATTCCCAAGAGATGACATGGGTAGTCTTCAGTTACATGGTAGGCTATGGATGTTAGTTATAATTTAAGGGAATATAGGAATGATAAGACAAAAGCATAGATTACTGAATCTACTTAACTAAAAAACAACTATTAATCTCAAATATTTTATATTGGCATGGACTTTTGTATATTGATACAAATTTAAGATCATTTTTGTTGTAATGTACTGTATATGTGATTCTCCTCATATTTAAAGGATTTTTGCATAATGATACAAATTTAAGATTATTTCTGTTACAAAATATTGTATATATGTTTCTACTCTTGTTTAAGGTATTGTACCTATGCAGTTCATTTAAAAATATAAGGTAAAGTCTAGTTTTTAAAAGCTATTATTATAAACTATTTAGGATAATTAAGAAATATAGGTTATTAGTTAGTCATTTATAACAATCAAATTTACATATATGTTAGGTATACTTTCCAGATCATATAGAGATATATTTTACATAGACAACTGATCTTCAAACCTTTTAAAGACCTACAGAATATGGCATTTAAAATGTTTTGTTAACCCAAGGCTTTTCATGACAATGAGACACATCTGCTCCTGGCAGCACCAATTTACTTCAGAGATGATGAGCATTGAATAAGCTCCTTATGGGTTTGCTTTCATTGTGGCAAAGTTAACCACTGAGCAAGGAGACTGCTCTGCCTTTGACTGATGACAATGTACTATGCAGATTGGACACACAAGACACACAGGAAAAAGACTGTTGAACTTTGTCAAAACAAGGCAGGACAGTCCTTCAAAATTCCTGCTTCATAGAAGACTCTGACAGACATTCTGCAGGACACAGAGCAAAGCAACTGATGAACTTTGTCAATACAAGGGAGGCTAATCCTTCAAATTTCCAGCCTCATTGAAAATTCTACCAGATACTCTAGGCATGTAAACTGAAGATGGATGCCCCAACATTACAGAGGAACTTTGGGTGATTGTCCAGGCAGCTTGATGTCCCTGTCATTACCTAATATTTCATCCGTCTGGAGTCATTGATGGAGTTGAAGACTAGATAGTTATAGTTATAGTTTTCCTTAGTTATGATAAAAGATAAATTAGGCATAAAACTTTAGACTCACCAAGATAAGATAGATGATTGAATATTTTCTCTGATTTTGTCAAATACAAATAGACTAGATATTGCAATTATAATTGTTACTTGATAACTGTTTTATTATATGTAATTTTACTATGTTAAAGTTAAAACCATCATTTTTGATTAGACAAAAAGGGAAAAATGTTGTGAGAAGATCCTTCTGTATGCTATGAATATGTATTTCTCTCATTGGTTGATAATAAAGTTGTTTTGACCTATAGCAAGACAGGAGAAGTTTAGGCAGGAGATGCAAACTATGATTCAAAGGAAGAGGAGTAGAATTGATGCAGACCCTGTGGGCCACCCAAGAAACACGATGCTGAAGGATTGGTAAACCATGGAGCATGTGGCAATAAATAAATGAATAAGAATGGGTTAATTTAAATGTAAGAGCTAGTTAATAATAAGCCCAAAGTATCTGCTAAACATTTATAACTAATATAAGCCTCTGTGTGATAATTGGGAAGCAACTGCCTGGTATTTGAGAGTTGCTGGTGGGACAGAAACTTCTGTTTATAATATGCCAAGGCTATGTGCATAGAAAGTATAGGAGAACATTCAGTCCTGATGGGAGGTCAGGGAAAGGTGTCTTCAGGAAGCTCAAAGATGGGCTTATAGCCAGAGATGAGGACAAGAAGTCAGTCTAGCCTGTTTGGGTAAGAGTCATATTTTGCCCAGTAGAAACACCTGAAGAGAATGACGTAATGACAATAACAAACAAGCCTTCACAAACAAGAGTGTACTGTCAAACAGCTGTGTCCAGGCTCCATCTGCACCATCAATTCTCCTGGGTCATAACCAGAAGTATGCTGCTTTTATAGTATAAGTGCTCATCAACCTCCATAGTTGTTATTCTATTTATTATAGTAATGGATACTATTTAACACATACATATATGTGTATCTTAATTAAGCTTATATTGCTATGATCAAACAGCATGGCAAAAAACAACTTGGGGAGCAAAGGGTTTATTTCACTTACAGTTCCACATCACAGTCCATCAGCAAAAGAATTCAAGACAGGAAATCAAAGTAGGAACCTGGAGGCATGAACTGATGGAAAGGCTGTGAAGGAACACTGCTTACTTGCTTTCTTCTTGTAGTTTTCTTAGCCTGCTTTCTTATACCACCTAGGACCACTAGCCCAGGAGCCTCCCACATCAAACATTAGTCAAGAAAATAACCTACAGACAAGTCAACCCTACATTTTCTTGAATATGATTATTTCTTCAGAGATGACCCTAGCTTATGTTGAACTGACTAGCAGTGTGTGTGTGTGTGTGTGTGTGTGTGTGTGTGTGTGTGTGTGTGACTGTTGCACCAGTATATCTTGCAGGCAGACCTCTGTTTTAGGTCTCTGAATTTGTAGCTGGGTGACATTGATGCTTTTCTTTCTCCTCCATTAGTCTGAAAAGTTCCTTCAGCATCATGAATGCTAATCAGTAGAAGTAAAGTGTCTAGTTGGCACTGATTTCTCCATGTTCAGTGATATAAGTAAGTTGAGTTTTCAGCAATAGTGCCTTACCATCAGGTTATGGAGAGTAACCAAGATGTTTGGCAACATACTGTGATATTTGCAGGATGGGGGCAAGAGGTGTATTGTCTATGGAATTGAGCACTGGAAAGAGAATAAAGGTTCCATACCTGAGTCCCAACCAAGTGTGAGCTCTGTGGGTCCTCACCAGAGTGGTTCTGTGGGTCAGTGTGAGTCACAAAGAATGGAGGTGGCCTAAAAGGAAAGGCTGAAGGGGGAGTTCCTGAGAGGCTATTTCCTGAAAATGTAGAGATGAAGCCTAAGTTACAGTGGAGATGTCAGGATGTTCTAGATACCAAGATCATGAGATGTCCACCAAGGAAAGATACAGGCACAGAATGAATGGATTCAAAGAGTGTGTGTCCTGTACATCTATAGAACTGGAGTGACTGAGCTACCTAAGTCTTTTAGATTCTAGATGATTTCATCATAAGCCCCAAATAACAGAGTGGGCTTGAAAGCTTTTACATTTTCCACGAGGTTTTGTCTTGCTTTGGTCCAATCCTTTCTTGCTATGCCCTCTCTCCTCCCTAATTGAAATGGGAATGCTTATTCTGTGCCACTGAGTACTGGGAGTGTGTCATTTGTTCTGGGATGTTATAGGGGCTCACAGTTAATAAATCACTTTGAATCTCAGAAGATACTTAGATGTTGACATTTAAACAATGTCAAACTGTTGAAGACTACAGGAGCTTTTTAACTTGGACTGAATGCATTTGGCACTAGGGCAGTCCTGAGCAGAGATAAGAGGGGACATGATTGATATGTTGATGTGTCAAGTTGACAGAAAGTAGGCTTGTGATGGTTTGTATCAATTATCAACTTAACAGGACCTAGAATCAGCTTTAAGACAAATCTCTAGGCATGTCTCTGAGGAATTTTCTAGATTAGGTTAACTGAGTTGGTTATGTGTATGGCTCCAATCTAGGGACTGGGCTCCTTGACTACATTAAAAGAGAGAAAGCTAGCTGAAAAAAAGCACCCATCTCTCCCTGTTTCCTGGCTGTGGATGTGATGTGACTACCTGCCTCATACTCTGTCTGCCATGACTTCCCCACCACACTGGACTGTACCCTGGAACTGTGAATCAGAGTAAACCCTCTTTCCTTAAGCTGTTTTTGTGGCAGCGATGAGGAAAGTAACTATTTCAAGGGAGAGATGGGCAAAGTTTTCATGAGTTCTCCCTGCCCATTACTGCACCTCCCTGTGAATCTATAACCATTTCAAAATAAAAAACAAACAAAAACACAGTTTTGAAAGATTATTCCAGACTTAAGGAACCTAGAGAGCCAGGAGAGCTACATGTTCCTGGAGTACCCAGACAGGCTCCTCATATTATAAAGGGCATTACTGGGACCATTAGCAAAGTTTCAGATGACTTTCTGAGTAAAAACTAGATGAAAGTTGTTGGTACTGTGTGGCAATATTTTCCTGTAAGTTAAAAAGCACTTCAAAATAAAAAGTTAGCAAATCCATTGATCAGGGATCTACGCATATAGATTTAGACTAGAAGCAGAAACCATTTCCTATGATGAGCCAGATTTTACATATATATTTGATGTTGCAGACACAGAGCCAGCCAGTACTACAAAAACAAACACACAACACTTCAACCCACTTGAGTACTGATCTAGGCTTGCCATTCTGATCCCAGTCTGTGAGTGCTGCTCACCCCAACTCCAGCTACCCTCCAGGGTGGACGAGACACTAATGCAGCCACCACCAGCCAGTGCTCAACTCTTCTTCTTTGGCACAGAAAGTGACTATAGAACATGCTTGAACAAACAAAAGCAGCCACATTTGGCCCAGAGTGGACACAGCCTACAACCTGTCACCTTTGAATAAGTCACTTTTCCATCATTACTGGAGAATGCCCAACAGATGTGACTGATAGAAGCAAAGACTTATTTCAGATCATAACTTCAGAGGCTTCCCATCCATCAGGGAGCCAGAGACCTGAAAGAGTGACTCAATCCATGGCAGCAGAATGTGAGAGACTATTCACATCATGGCAGACCAGGAAGCAAAGAGATGGCAGGAACCTTTAAAGGGCTCATCCCATAATGACCCACGTCAGCCGTCAGCCCCACCTTCTAAAGGTACCCCAATCTTCCAAAATAGCACTCTCATCTGGGAATAAGAATTCAAAATACACACCTGTGGGGGACATTTTAGGTTTAAACTGTAAGAGGGTGTTTTGGGGGGTTTTTTTGTTTTTAGTTTTGGTTTTTTTATTGCCCAATTAGTGTGCCTCCAAGCCTTCAAAGATCTTGGCAGCTTCTTTTCCTTCTCGGGTAATGAAATCTCTCCTCATGTTTTGGATCATCAAACATGCCATTCCTGGCTAATTTTATATCTCCCACCTGAAGAAACAGGTATTTGTGCTATTATTTATTCACATTGCTATTGCTTTGAAACACGTTTGCATTTAAATAGTGGAGGGTTTCTTGCCTATGCAGTTCCCCAGGATGTACTGCTGTATTTAATGCTGTTGACACCATTCCATAGGATGCTGCATTGTTTACATGCTGCCCTGAACACCAGCTTCCAATAACTCTCAGAGCTGTTTCAAGTGCCTCACTGAGGATGATCATAAATGCAAATCTTCCCTGAGTATACAGGAAAATGTAAATGTTAGCTCATTTTCTGGCCGTGTTAGATTTACAATTGGAATTTTGTAACATAAATGGGAACCTGCATCTTCAAACTATATCTCCTCTTGAACTTTGAAGTCGTAATTACTGAGTTCCTGGTATGTGATCTGCTCTTCTGGAGTGTTTCCTGTATGCCTACCTTCCTGTACTGCTACCTGGGTGGAAGGCAGGCAGGGGTCATGGTCAGCATGAGAGAAGAGTTTTTCTTCACAGCAGGAATGCCTACCACTTATTAGACAAGCTTTAAAGCCAAATGGCAGGGCACAATGTCAGCACATAACACAGCAATAGAACATCACCAGAGAGGCTACTAGAAGAGGGAAGAACAGCTTCTAACATCTGCCTTTCATTTGGCCTTCCTGACATATGGAGCAGAGCAGGTAGCAGTATGGCCTGGGTACCAACATCAGTATAAAAGACACCTGCCATGATACCTATTATCTAAAGATACTGTGGGCTGGAGGCAGTACCACAGGCAGAATACGTCTGGATTGGAGTTTCCTTGAGGCTTTGCCCCAAGTGCTGAAAAGGAACCATAGGTAAACTAGAACCCTAGACTCACTCTCTGTCTGACAAGAATAGGAGACTCTAAAGACTGTATGTCAGTACTGTTGCTCCTATGACCCAATTTCAACTCTAGAAATACCATACTGGACAGTGGGAGAAAAGCATCCACTAAGATGGTCTCTCTGGTCCTAGGGAAGCCTGTAAGAATGAGAGTCCTAGATCTACTCATGGTATCACTCCAACCTTGTGTATAAGAAAAAGGTTCAGGTCACCCAAAGAAGAGATAAATCTTGGGTTCATTAGAGTCCTGACCCAGGCTTACAGCAGTCAGCCTAAGCTGTATTGCCAGCCCCAGCAAAAATGAAAAGGTCAGCTTTCCCAGCCTTTATATCAGCCTTTGCCACATCCCAAAGAAATTATCACAAAATATAAGACAAATTGAATCCTAACAGACAGACTAACACCATGGGGTGCAAGGGGTGAAGTTATTAATTCCTGCCTATAGAAATGAGATTAGCTGAGTGAATGTAAACTGAGCCTTTAAGCAGAGGTGAAATTCAAACAGCTGGATCCAGTCAGCAAAGGACCTACATGCTAGAGGGAATGTCAATGACTTCCCTTTGAGAAAAGAAAGGGTGACTATTGACCCTAAATGGTCATTTGGGGGTCAGAAGTGCATAAGCCCACTCATGCTAGGAAATTCTAGGAAGGACTAAACATTGCATTAAGAAGGTGGCTGAAAACACTGGAAGAAAAAATAATTTGAGGGCAATGAGTTCATCACAGAATGGTGGAGGCAAAAATTAGATGTCAGTTATGCATCATTTAATGAAGAAAACACATTCTAAGAAATGCATCATTAGGTGACATTGTCATTAGGTAAACATCATAGACTGTACTTAACTACATTATATAGTCAACTGCACATCTAGGTTGTGTGCTGTGTGTGTTTGCATAAATATACTTGTATATGTTTGTGCATATGTGTGTATGCATATCATATTATTTTCTTCATCATGCCTCTAGGTATATAAAATAGGAACATGATGAACAAAATGAGATTAAGTAAAGCATAAGAGAAAATGAAGCAATCAATAAATGTAATAAAAGGCTGAGAGATGGATCTGTGGGTAAAGAGGGCTTGCTGTCAAACTGATGACCCAGCTTTCATCCTCAGAAGCCACCTGGTGGAAAGAAAGTTCCCATAAGTTATCCTCTGACTTCCATATATTCTCTGTGGCATGCACACACAATAAAATGTAATAAAAATATTGTTTTTAAAAAGAAGATAGTCAGTCAACATGTAATGTTTAAGACTATCATCAGTGTAGCATGACATGTTGTTTTGTAATAAACTATCCTCTAAGAAGTAGGAACACACATTAATATTAAAAAATTATGGTATAGAAAGCATATAAGCAGTAACACAATCATCATTATCGATACCATGCTTTGCAAACAGTTATATGTGCTATACTTATGCACAATTGGCAGTGAGTGAGTTTGTTTATACCACTGCCACCATGATACACAAGTGATGTTTCACAGGTTGATGATGTTATGAAGATTATGATGTCATAGGGCTCCATTGCAATTCTATAAGGCTGCTATAAGGACACACTGTGACACCTTTGAAGTGCTACTTTAGAAATAATGCAACTCCACCCTTTTTTAGCTGGATCTCTTTGGGACACATATTACTAACATTGCAGGCATGCAAAGTGAGCCCTCAAAAGTACTGAACAGGTCAAGGAGCAGAAAGGATCATGACTGAGTAAATACGGGGAATCGAGTACAAAGGGGAAGTATTGTATACATCAATCTTTATTTATTCCATAATGTTTTTCTGCACTAAAAAATTGGCATTTGAGGACCAGCCAGTTCTTAGAGAAAGTCAAGGTCTTAGTCTCCACCAACAGGTGTGTCACACACATTGAGCCTACAGCTCACACACCTCCTTTATCTAGCTCACCCTGCACTAGTTACTTTTCTCATGATTGTGAGAGACATCTAGCAGAAGGAATTAGAGGAAGGATTTATTTTGGCTGATAGCTTTAGAAATTTCAGACCATGGCAGCAGGGAAGCCATGACAGAACAGCTCAGCCCAAGGCAGTGTCCACATTGCTTTTGTGCATGTGCTGACACTAGTATAAAATGAATGTATCCACGGTCAGCTGTATATGAAAATGACTCACAGGGAGTGCCTCAGTCCACACAGCACAAGAAATTGTAAACAGAGGCTTTTTTTTCTGTCCTGCCCTGTCCCCAAGCTTCCAAATAATCACTCAGGGGCTTATATTAATTACAAATGTTTGGCTGATGGCTCAAGCTTATTATTAGCTAGCTCTTACATTTAAATTAACCCATATTTCTTATCTATGCCCTGCCACGTGGTTTGTGGCTTGTTACCTCATTTTCTATATGTCTTGCTTCCTTGGAGGCTGGCTAGCATCTTCCTGACACCTTTCCTCTTCCCAACACCTTTCTTCTTCCCAGAATTATTCTAGTATGGCTCTCATGCTCAATCTCTTCCTGCCCAGCCATTGGCCAATGAGCTTTATTATTAATAATGAGCCTAATCCATATCAAATTATAGCATCCTAGGTATAAAGGAACCAGGAACCAGGTGCTGATAAGACTTTCAAAGGTCCATGTGACCTACTTCTACCAACCAGACCCCACTTTCTACCCCTAACCCTCCACAAAGCTCCACTTGGTCCCTACAGCTTCTTTCATTAGATGGTCCTGACATCTCCAACTCCCAGGATCTGCATAGCAAGTTAGGCTACACCTTCACAGATTCACACATAGCCCACTCGGGTGATCCCTATGGTGAATCTGACCCTAGACACATTACCTGGCTTCATAGACTTTGATTAGAATCTTGGTACAAGCCTATATGACCTCACAATTTATACATTCTGCTTGCCTACAAAACCAGAACCACATGGATAATGCCAATGTCTGCTGTTGACTCCAGAATCAGCAAGGCTCTCTTAAACCTTGACACAGTGGCCTCTGAATTTTCTGTGGCTTATATATTCCACTGGAAGACTCTTTCCCAGGGGACACGCAGCAGCAGCATCTTTTTAAGAACAGGATTTTCAAAGTTTTGGGTTTGCATTATTGCACCTTGAAGCTTTCAATGAGGATGTCTCCCTCAGCACATCTTCCCTATTCTGGTGCTCACTGCAAAGTTTACAGCTCATCTTTAATAACACTAATCTGTTGAACAATTATAGCTGATTTATCTGCACTTACTTGTTCCACATCATCAAACACATTCATGCTCCCCAAACTCTCTATTTTTCACATTTTTCCACTCCATGATTTTATTTCTGATTCTCAGAATAAACCTAGATAAAAGCAGCAAGCAATAACCAGAGCACAACCTGAATGTTTTGCTGTCTTGAAAGTTCATCTCAAACAAGCTAGTTCACCACTTTTGGCCTTATTTAAATACTAGGACATGAGTAGACTCTTAGCCAGAATGTGGCATGACCAGCCTCTAGTCCTATTGCCAATAATGCCCTTCTTCAGCCACATTAAAAACCTCATGAAGTTAGTCTGTGCTGTCTTGATATAATGGCATTCTAGTCTTCCACAACTCCAGTAAAATCACCAGTTAAGAGACCCACAGCATACTGGAAAATTTTTAATTCACACCTACAAACTCTTTCACCTTCTTCCAACACACTAGTTTATTTTTTTATTAGTTGCTTTTCCCGTTGCTGTAATGAGTACCTGACAGAAAAACGTAAGGGAACAAGGGTTTATTTTTTACTTGTGGGCTCAGAAAGTTCTGTCTAGCATCACAGAAAGGCAATGTCAGAGTGCTTTGGTCCATGGCCGCAGAAACTTCCAACAGAAGACAGCTCGTTTGGACAGCAGCCCAGGAAGCTAACAGCATTGGACAGAACTAGATAGACAAAACCTTTAAAGGATGAATCCTAATGATATATTTCCACCAGCCAGGTCCCACCTCCTAGTTCTTCAAAACCCACCACAACCTGGAGACCAAGTATTCAAAACATGAGAACACTGTGAGGAACATTTCATATTCACACCAAGCCAACATTCCTCCTGAATATCTTCTTCCTGAGTTGGGCTATGAGAGATCATCCCTTGAATCCAAGCCCATAGGAATTACTCAAATTAGCCCATCCTAAACAGTACTCTCCCTTGTCCCACTTTTCCCATGGAAACCCACAGCAGAGCTCCTGTCTACCCTTTCTTCTGACTATCCTTGGGTCACCCAGCCAAAGGCTAGTATAATCTTTGTGGCCCTGCATGGCATGTAGTTACTCCTCTCTAGGACCTTAGAGTACAATAAATGTTTTCTTCTAAGGCTATTTCTCCTTCCTTCCTATGGCCATATCAACTTTACCATGCCATATCCAACATAGGAATTCCCAGAGCAACAACTATTTTAATTCATTATTTAAAAAGCACCTAGCCATGTTTAATGAGCTATTCCTGGCAGTGTTTAGACTGGCTTGATGGAAATATGGAGTATCCTCTCATTAAACTAGAAAATAAGCAAAGAAGACAGGATTTGAAGGTAAAAGCAATATAGCTGATAGGTGTGATGTTGAGTTTGGGGCCTGCTTATGGGTGATGTATTACTTTATAGAAAGGCAATGGAGAGGTATGGTGGCCTGCGATGACTCTGGACATAGGTTCTCTGAGTGTAAGACCCTGTTCTGTACCGTCAAGGTGCTTCTCTCAAAACAAGGGAGTCTCTTTAAGCCTAAGATTGATTCCTTACAGGTTACAATGATCTGATGATAACATCTAAGTCACAAAGAACATAAGCATTACTTAAAAGCCTTCAGAGTACTCAGTAGACTTGTAAATATCCATTAAGTAGTGGACTTTATACTCCTTACAGATGAAAACTGGCTAATGATTACATCTACACTACAGAGAACATAAGCACTAATTGAAGCAGCCTGGAAAACACTCAGCATGGAACCTTGTGATTACATGATGTAATCTCTGCATCCTTGTTGTCAAAAGTAGTCATTTCTCCCCACACCACAGAGTTCTGTGTATGGATCCTAACCAGAAATTTCCCTCTATGAGTGGGGGGTGGGGAGTGGAAAAGCTCACTGGCCAGGGCTCTGGCATAGCCTTAGTTCTAGGAATTCCCACTTAAGTTCCAGAAGCACCAAGTTTTGTAGTTAGAGTTTTTCTGCCTGGCCCAGTCAGGACAAATCTCTCTCACGCGCCAGGCCCATAGATGCTCAGAACCAACCAAGTAAACACACAGAAACTTAACATTGTTTAGAAACTGTATGGCCGTGGCAGGCTTCTTGTTATCTACTTCTTCTATCTTAAATTAACCCATTTCTATTAATCTATACTTTGCCACATGGCTCATGGCTTACCAGTACCTTACATCTTGTCATAGCGGCGGCTGGCAGTGTCTTTTCTCCACCCAGCCTTCCACCTCCCAGAATTCTCTTCTCTCTTGTCCCGTCTATACTTCCTGCCTGGCCACTGGCCAATCAGAACTTTATTTACACAGAGCAATATCCACAGCACTTCCCCTTTTCTTTTTTTTTAAAGGAAGGTTTTAACTTTTACATAGTACAATTACATATAACAAAACAATCATCAAACAAGAATTACAGTTACAATATTAAAGAAGATATCCTATCTATCTTATATTTGTGAGTCTAAGGTTTTTATATCTAACGTATCTTTTATCATAACTGAGGAAATTATAACTATCTAGTCTTTAACCATATCAAAGACCTCAGAAGGATATAATATTACCTGAGAACCGGGAGAAGGATGTAAGCATATTTTAGGAGTCTTGCAAGAGTAGACAGAGACAGCTGGCAGCCTGGACAGTCACCTAAAGTTCCTTTGTAAAGTTGGGGCATTTGTCTTTATCTCACAGGGCTAAGGTTTCTCAGTCATTTCTCTCAGTGTCCTGTAGAATGTTGGGCAGTTTCTTCTGCAAAGCAGGAACCTAAAGGACCATTTTGTCAAGCAAAGTTTAGAGGTCACCTTTCTATGGGTCCTGTATGTCCAGTCGATCAAGCAGTCCAGGCGAGAACAGTTTCTTGTCCAAATGGCTATTTTTGCCCAGGTGAAGATAAACTCCATATGAAGTGTCTTTAATGTCCATCTTCCTCTCTGAAGTAAAATGGTGCTGCCAGGAGCAGACATGTCTCACTGTCCAGAAAGTCTAAATTTTAAAAATATTTTAAATGCCATATTCTATAATACCTTAAACATGAGTAGAAAGATGCACCCAGCCTTCCACCTCCCAGAATTCTCTCTTGTTCCGCCTATACTTCCTGCCTGGCCACTGGCCAATCAGAACTTTATTTACACAGAGCGATATCCACAGCAAAGTGCTTCCAGTCCAACCTGTATTCTGTGGAAAGTTGCCCTTCCCAGTCAAAGTAGCTACGACTGAACCACCATTCTTTGACCTTCCCGTTAGATTTGATTCCATAGATTGCTTGCCCTAAAAGGTTGAAATTACAGTGTTCATATTGCAATAAAAGTCCTTGCCTTAGCACTCCTGTTATTTGTTAAAATGTGTAATAGCCATCTCGAAGAACCTGGCATTAGAGATAGAGGGGACGTACCAGGACCCGGCTGCCAGCAGTGATTGATGCATCTCTGAGCTAGGAGAGGCAGCTGTGTGTCTGAGTATAGGGTCTCAGAAATGGGGCTAGGAGGAAGGGTTAGAAACTTGCTCATTGTGGTATAACTACCTACCCAATGAATATAAGATGGCCCTGCTAGATGTCAGCATAAGTGGGACATTACACAGGCAGCCCATCTGCAGGCATTTGACCAGAGTGACACTCAGGGATGTTTGTCCCCAGAGTGACCTATCTCCCATCTTCCTCAGAATGGGTCCATCTGGTTTGCTGTGACCACAGCCAGCTGCCTCTTTGGGAGGTAATCTGATAAACTAAACTCCCTTCAAACTTCTGAATTCAGTAATGTCTCACCTAGAGGAATGGCTTACTAATGATGAAATTTCAACCTAGAAGCTCAAGAGTTAGGAGATTTTTTTTTTCTTACCAGGGAGGTTATCTAACCCGACATGGTCAGCCCTAACTGTGCATACATATGAGGAACATCTAATTGACTCAGCAGGACATGTGTGTGGTGTGTGTGGGGGGCATTTCTGTATGTGCCTCCCTCCTCTCCCCTCTCTCCCTTCCCCTTCCCTCCCCTCCCCTCTCCTCCTCTTCTCTTCTCTTCTCCTTTCTCTGTCTGTCTGTCTGTCTGTCTGTGTCTTTCTCTGTCTCTCTCTGTCTCTCTTTCTCTCTCTGAGTGTGTGTGTGTGTGTGTCTGTCTGTGTGTGTCTGTG
Organism: Onychomys torridus; assembly: GCF_903995425.1. Classification (NCBI taxonomy): domain Eukaryota; kingdom Metazoa; phylum Chordata; class Mammalia; order Rodentia; family Cricetidae; genus Onychomys; species Onychomys torridus. The sequence goes on along the minus strand of NC_050451.1, from coordinate 59,630,030 downwards.
TGTATGTATGTGTATGCGAAGAGGTCTTGAAGTTGAAAGGGAATAGGATGATCCTAGAAGAGTTGGAGAAGGGAGAGTATGGGGTGGAAATGATAATAATATAGTACTTACATATGAAATCAATAAAAAAAAATTAGGTAAATATAAAAGTCCAGGAGGGTGGTTCAGGAGAGATTTGGGAGCAAACTAACCATCCAGAAAAACATCCACATCCCACTAGCCGAGGGTGCTCAATACTTTACCCCTTTGGTCTGTTCATTCAGATCTGCTCCCCAAAGGATCTGTGCAGCAGAGAAGTATCAAATCTACTTGGAGGAGGGAGAGTAACTCTATTTTTAGAGTTCACTGCAAAATTCCCCTTCACCCTTAACCCACAGAGCTACCAGAATGTCAGTGGGCTGAAGGGGACCTTTTTCAGGTGAAGGATGCCAAACAAGCTCATCCAAGACCAAGCTGTAGTAATCTCCAGAATCATGGGTGGGTGTTCCTCCCAAGTGTGTAAGGGTAGGAAGCTCTCATCTCCTTCCAACGTGGAAATCCCCGTCATGTGAAGACACCCAGCAATGCTTTGCTTGCCCCAGCTTCTCCTTTAAACTTGTTAAGAAAAAATAGTCAACATTTTCTTCAGCCCATTTTTCCTGCTGTCATAACTTAAGCACAAGGGGATGGGGGGGGAGGGGGACTCAAAAAAAAAAAATACCAAAAGAGCTCTGGGCATGAAGGCAGCTTTAAAAGATGGCATTTGTGGCTCATCTTTTTTAGTAACTGGGTTAGTCACCCTGGTCCACATAAAGCAAAGAACTTCATGTTACAGTCTGCTTTGAAGAAGAGCTGCCTCCGTTGAGTTCAAAGAGAATAAAAAAGTAGGTCAGTTGCCCAGGGTTCTTAAAGAAGAAAAGGTGGGGAAATGTTTCCAGTGAAGCCACCATTGTCTTGGTTCTCTTGGTTCCTAACCAAATAAAGTAAATAAACTAGTGGGTTTTGAAATTGTATCAAAGCGAAGCCTGAGTGCCCAAGAAACACCAGTTACTTAAGCTATGTGTGCTGTAGATCACTCCCTGTTTCCGTGTGTGGGAACATTCTGGGCCTAAGGAACAGGAAGAGGGCAGATCATTTCCTGATGTGCAGGTGTCAGACTCCATGATTTCTCCGGGCCAGTCCTGGTGTAGTGTTCCTCAGAGAAATGGCAGCCACTTTCTTTTCTCCCCTTATCCACCCACTTATTTGTCAAATGTTCATATTCTGACGTATGGGGCAGGTCTTCTATGTCAACCACCCTGGGATGCAGAGGAATCACACCCCTGCCTATGGTGACCATGTTCTCACTGAAAAGCTCCTGGCCAAGCACTGTCCTCAGAATGTCACATTTCAGTCTATTTTGGAATGAGCTTGAAAGCAAGCTATTTTCCCACATTAACCAAGGATGGGAGAGTAATTACAGAACCCAGGGTCTAAGGTGGTCTTCCTCCTGCTCAAAGTTCTCTCTGCCTGACTCTAGGTCCATTTCTGGAATCATCTAGCTGATGGCTTCCACATCCATCTATGTGTATCACTCCTCTGGTGTATTTCTTTCAACTGCTTGCCTCCAGTAGAATTTCCCCCTTGATTATTTCTCACTAGATTGTGAGCTCCTTGGAGGGAAGTGATAACATCTTACTAATATTTTAAATGAAACTGTCTTTCGTGAACTAGGGACCAAAATATTAAATGTAGATGACACCTGTAGGGCCATCTAAGAAAGGGGAAATAGGAAAGTGTTCTTCTTACCCCAATTCTCCCATGCCCACCCCAGAGTAAGTTCATTGAGACTGTGGACATACACATATTCCTCAGCATTTTACAACAGTATCAAAACGACTTGACCATGAAGAATCTTCTGCCTCACTAGCACTTCTGTGATGCCCTGAGCTCTTACATGAAGCCAGGTTCCAGCAGAAACCAGCATATTCCAGGAAGAATTCAGTAAAGGGTCTACAATGGAACAATCACCAGGGATATAAAGCATTGGAAACTAGTATTGATAGGAGGTCAGAACTGTCACGGGGTATGAGCAAGCTTAGCAGAAAGACCAGTGTGAACCAGATGAATTCACAGAAAAGCAGCCCATCACAGGAATGGTGTGAAGGGAAAGGTGGAATGAGGCTTAGCCCCAGCTCCCCAGAATGCAGCCAGACAGGTGACTCTACCCAGGGGAGGTCAGACTCTAGGACAAAGACAAGGAGCAAGTGTGGCTCTTCTAAGAACCTGAGATGTACACAGATGATATGCCAAATTAGCCTCCTGGAGAGGTAAAGGTATGCCCCTCCACAACAAGCCCCTGTTCATGTTATCACCTGGAGCTTCAAAACTCATGATTTTGCCCCCATGTCACCACTACCCTAATGAATAGAACTGAGGCTTATGCAAGTTCTGTGTTTGAGACCCAGTTAGGAAGTTCCATGTAATAGAAGAAGAGGTGGACTTGGGTCAAGCCATCTGCTATGGTTTGAGTAAGTTTTCCCCAAAGGACGAAGTGTTAAAGGCTCCATAGCTTGGTGAAACTGAAAGGAAGCAGAAAACGCTAAATGGTGAGACCTACTGGGAGATTTTATGTCATTGCTCTCCAAGGAGATTGTGTGACTTCTCTCTTCCTGCTTGCTTCCTGCCCAGCAAGAGGTGAGCAGCTTCCTCCACTGTGCACCCTAGCATGATGTGATGATGCTTTTCATCACAGGCACAAAAGCTACAAAGTCAAATGACAATGGACTGAATCCTCCAAAGCTGTGAACCAAAACAAACCTTCCCTTTTCCTAAGTTCACAGTTTCAGGCATGTTGCTATAGTAACAGAAAGCTGATTAGTGCACCACTAGGAATCTTTTCCTGGTTTTGTTGCTCCCCTGATGTATAACCTGACAGTACATTCTTCCTCAGTACCCCAACTCCTTTCATAGAAGAAGTAAACCCCAGTAACTTCTAGAACTGGGCCATTTGCTTATGTGAGCCTCTGAATGGCATAGAACACGAGTGGTTTCTGAGTCCCATAGAGCAATATGGTCTGCTGTGATCAGAGAAGCCCCAGTGAGGGAATGTGTGTTGATCTGAGCCCAGAAGAAGTGGTACTATGCAGGATGTTTCAGGCAGAAGGACTGGTACCAGCCAAGTCACAAGGGCCAGATGGGTCTCGTCCAAGAGAGGAAAGAAGAGACCACAGCTCCACAAGGGACTTACAACAAAACTGCAGGTAACAAGAGCATCTGTGGAGGCTGGCAGCAAGGAGGTAGTTGTCACAGGCAGAAGATGCTTTGCACCAATTGAGACCCAAAACTTGTTTTCTCTCACTTAGCTAAACTAGAGAAGTGAGATCCTCTGAAATGAGATAAGAGCCAACTCCAGGTAGTCAACTCTGAAATCAAGTGCCCTTGAGCTGTGTTTCTAAAACACATAACAGATTAAGTTACTCTCCAGTTTATAAGACTTCCAAGGTTTCCTCTGCCTGTGGGAACAAGTCTGAACTCCTTAGTGTGATATGCAATCCCATCCAATCTCTCACAGCAAGGCTGATCAGTGCTGCACGGAGCAATCTGCTGGCTGGTTACACTCACTGTTTCCCAGATGAGCCTCGGTCTATACTACCTTTGATCATCCACCCAAACACAGAGCATTTATTGAGCACCAACTATATGTTATTTCTTGTGTCCCAGTTTGAATATGAAATGTCCCCTCACAGTCTTATATGTTAATGACTACATCCCCAGCTGGGGATGTTATTTTGGGAGGTGGGGTTGATTTCTCAGAGTCTCACTTTTTCCAGTTTAGCTGACTTGGGGGAAAACAAGTTTGACAGGTGCACACTGTCTTCTGCTTGGGACTCCCAGCCCTACTATGTCCAGCTCTTTTAGCTAAAGGAAGTAGATCCCAGGGGGATAAGACTCTGTAAGTAATAACTAGTTCCCAGTCCTCTCCATTCCCCCTGCTTCCTGTCTGCTATGAACCAAAGAATTTCCTTTCCCATGTACTCCTGCCAAAATGATGTTCTGCCCAAGCGAATGAGGCCAAGCAACCATGGACTGAACTTTGAGCTATAAACCAAATAAGCAGTTTCTCCTTTAAGAAGGAAGAAGGATGGAGCAGATAGCTCACTCAATAGACTGAGTAAAGCTTCCTATGCAAACAAGGAAGACCTGAGTTTAGATCCCTAACACCCACATGACCAGTTAGGCATAGTGGTGTTCGTCTTTAATCCTGTATCTTGGGGAAATAGAGGCAAGAAGATCCTTGGAGCTTGCTGGCCAGCTAGTCTTATCTGATCAGTAATCTCCAGGTTTAGTAAAAGACTCTGTCTCCAAAAATAATGTAGAGTGAGCCATTGGTCTAGACACAGCTAAGCCTGAGTTAGACCCCAAGATCCACATGGTGGAAGGATAGAACTGATTCCCACAGGTTGTCCTTGACTTCCACATGAGCACTGTGCCACTTACAAACACATCAGCAAAAATGAATAAATAATAATGTAGTGATAATAAATAAGGTGAAGAGAAGTAGAGGAAGATAGCTGGCGTCAGCCTCTGTCCACTACACATATGCACATACATGCACTTACACTCAAGCACACACACATGCACATCTGCATACACTCAGGAATGCATACAGAAGCATATAAAAAAAACAGAGGAGGAAGAACCCCCCACAGTTGTTTTTTCAGGTATCTTGATCACAGCTACAGAAAAGTAACTCCAAAGGTGATCAGAGGACATACCAGCCCTGTCTTTTTTCAGACGTTGTCCAAGTCTGTTTTGTGTTGTTACAACAGAATATCAGAAACTAGGTAATTCTAATAGGCTGGGAAGTTCATGAGCATGGGCCCAGCACATGGCAAAGGCCTTCCTGCTGCATCACAGCCTGGCAGAGGTCAATCACAAAGAAATAAAGCAGATATGCCAGCTTTGATCTTCCTCTAAAGCCACTAAAGCCAACACAGGAACCCCATTCTCATGACCTCGCCTGCCCCTAATTATCTTTCAAAACCCCAATTCCAAATACCACTGACAAATCAAAGACTATGTGTCCAACCTGCGAACCTTTGGGAGACATTGAACCCAGGGCAGAAAGACCCAAGAGTCAAATGGTAATTGCAGCTGTGTTCATCGCTAGGAAGAAAAAGTACAGGCTACTGTGTAGGGATGTGACAAAAGGCTCAGCCAACTGAGGCAGGCTAGGAAAAACTGTCTAAAAGTCTTGTGACTCTGTCAGGCAATGGCAAAGGGAGCTGGGGAAGTAAAGAGGACCTCTTAATCAGAAAAACAGTAGATGGGTTCCCACTTTGAAGCTGTATCTGGCTCAGTGAAGCCACAAACATTCCCTAGATCAACCTTCAGGGAAGATGCCACCACAGTAGTCTTCTTGGTGAAGAATGCTTTTGTTGTCTGAGGGCAGTGCAGCACCCCTGAGGTTGTGTGCATGAAAATGGCGTAATTGTATTTTGACCTGGTTTATTGAATAGTGAATGGCACGAGAGGGAGCAGTCTTTGTTTGATACTGACTTCATCAATCCCTCTCTCCTTGAATCAAGTGGTCTGTTTCCCTTTCCAGAGTCCATGTGCTTTGTGGAAGTTCCTCTCACCACCCTGTAGACAGCAAACTTCTATCTTAACACCTGCTCAGCAGGGTGGTAGAAGTTCTTGCTCTTACCTCTGCCAGCCCATGACAACTCTCAGGCAACCGCTGCAGTCCATTTGTGTGAGTGTTTGTTTTGTTCTGTTGTTTTGTTTTGTTTTGTTTTGTTTCATCCTTGTGCCCTCAAGACAAATCAAAGACCCTAGAACCACACAGATGGCCAATAATGGTTTATTAGCAACCAACTGAATGAGTTGCAATATTAAAATTGCAGAACTCATCTCCAGGAGGCCTCTGGTCAATCCGCTACTTCTTCTTGTTGGTAGCTTTTCAGAACAAATGTAGAATGTTGTGGGGACCCAAGATTCTGGGGTGATGAGGGACTGGACAAAATAACCCAGGCTTTCCTAAGGTCCTCTTCAAATATACAAACTCACACAAGTTATTCTTTAGCCTTTGAACTGTGCAAGTCTTGGTTTTACAGATCATAAACCTAGGGGCTGCTACTTAGTGGAATCCATCAACTGTGATGTGAGTGGGTCACTCAAATGAAATTTCAACCCCTTTAGAAAACTTTCCTGGAGGGGAAAGCTTCCCATCTATAACTAATAACTAATAATTATAACTAACCAACCTGCTTCTTGTAACATCATGTCACTTATAAGTATGGGCAGTCTGTCTCATCCAGCCCAAATAAACTGGTAATCAGCCCACAATGACTTTGTTTCACACAAAATTCTAAAGGTCCCCTCCTCTTCTGGTAGGTACCCTGTCTTTTGAATTGTGTCCTCACACATATTAAATAGTCTATGAATTAGGCCAAGCATGGATAGACACCTCCCTATAGCACTTATACATGGAATCTTAAAAGGTCAACCTTAGAAGCAGAGGGTAGGATGTGGCCAGGGGTCTGGAAATCTAGAAGACTCGTGAGTCTAAGTTTACAAAATTTCATTTAAACAGGACAAATGAATTTTAAAAGTCTGTTATACAATGTGATTTATAGCTAATAATGATGCCATATACTTGAAAAATTGCTAGTAGAGTAGATTTGTAATATCCATCACAGAAAAGTTAAGTATCTACTGCAATAAGGGTATTTGTTAGTTGAATTTAGCATTCTACAATGTATTCATAATGCAAAACTTCATGTGACACACCACAAATTTATAAAATTTTTATTTGCCAATTTGAAGAAAAAAAGATAAAAAAAGAAACACCAAAAATTTTATCTCAGAAACTGAGAGAGATGCTTCCATCCTTACATGATGCCCCATGCAAGCCAGAGCCCAGTGACCCAATAAGAGGGCCTGGTTTCCAAAGGAATAGAGGGCTCATGGGGGTGGGAGTGGTAGACCAGTTGTTTTTAATGTAACTCAAATGAAAAGAAAGTAATTTACAGTATTTCTCATATTCAGTGATGAATCCATTTAGGCTAAAGGAGTTGTGTAGGAGTTGGGGTTCTTTTTAAGTATCTGTGACAAGGAATAAAAAAACAGATTGCTTCAGTGTTTTCCCTGGAGCCCAAGTTCATGGCCAGCATCGTTTGACATTGAGGTCTTTTCTTCTCCATGCACAGGACCAGAAAAACCAATAATATGAGTGTCACAGGTTCACTTACACAGGCAAGCAGGAAACACCCACTGCATTTACATTCCCTGGTGCACACAGTGTTTTCCAGTCACAGGGTGTGATGTTGATGAAAGACAGTTAATTCAATTTCTACGAAGAAATTGATTAATGGACTGGATTAAAAGAAGTCCCTTGTGTCTGCAGCCTTTGCCAAGCATACCAATTCTGCGTTATCTGGCCTGGTTTTCTCCTTCCCTTCTCACTTGACACGTTGACAATACATACTCAGGCACAGTGGGAAGAGGAAGGGAGGGGGGGAGGACAGATGAGAAGCCACAGATTAAGGCTAGAATACTCCTCTATATTTAATTAGTTCCATTAATATTAAAAAAAATAATAATAAGGGCTCTTCGTGGAGCCTGCTGATCTTGGGATTGTTCTAGGGATTGACAGCTGTTCTGGAAGGATTCTGCCACAGTCCCCCCAAGGACCCAATACTTCCTCCAGTGAGAAAAAGAGTCCTTTCCTACTTGTCAAGGGAATGAATGAAGGGTCACAGCCACCTTGAAATGCCACTTGTAAGGCCCAGGGTTGGCTGCAGCTTCTCTGTCCTTGTGACACAGAGTTCTTCCCCAAGACTATCTTTTATTTTATTCATATGGAACTGGAAGACATGTTCACTTGTGTTTAAGTATGTAAGTGTATGTGCATATATGTGCTGTGGAGACCAGATGAAAACCTCAGGGGTCATTCCTCTGGAGCCATTTACCTTACTTTTTAAGATAGGGTCTCTCTCATTAGTACCAGCATCTCATTGGGACCACTGATGCACCTATCAAGTTAAACTGACTAGCTAGAATAGTCCAAGGATCTGCCTGACTCTTATTCCCTGTAATGGTATTAAAAGCACAATTCACTATGCCTGGCTTTTAATGTAGGTAATGAAGATTGAACTCAGGCTGTCATGCATGCATAATAAGCATTTACTAGCTGAGCTATCTCCCAGTCTTACCACCAGGGTACACCTTAGAGAGACCATGATTCTGCCTCCAAGTTCCAAATAGCCCCATTTGTATCTGTCTCTGCCAGGGTCAGCACACTTTGGTCCTAGATGATGGGGTTTTTTGGTCTCATGTTGCATGCTCACCAACATAGCCCTACAGATTCTCTTCTGTCCTCAATGTTGAAGGGCATTAATGACAGGAATGGCAGCCTTCATTCTTAGGCTGAGGATGATAAGATCCCTACACTTTTCATATTCCTCAAACACCTACAGTCAGCTTGGAATCTATGTTCTGAACTGGAAGGAGGAATCCAAAGAACATTTTTGCCCAGGGCCATCGGCTAAAACACTGTCCCATGTGCATTCAGTTACTTGAGCCTGGTTTCATAACACTTCTGACAAGCAAGGAAGATTCCAGATTCTCGAAAACAAGATGCACGCTAGCACAGCTAGCTTCTGGCTCCACCTCTTCCCACATCTCATTAGTGCTGAGACCCATCACACATCCCCATTAACAGCCTAGTCTTTCATGGCTTTAGTTAAGAGTAACTCCCTCTGGCTTCCCATCCTTGTTCCTTATGCCTGCCCTACACTCTTGCACTTGGGTAGCAAGAGAGGAGCTAATAGAGCTCCAAGCAGGCCTGCGCTGGCTCCTCAACACAACCAAGAAAATCCTGGGAAGTAATTTATTCAAATGAGCCTGAGAATGTTGGGCAACATTTCATTACAAAATAAGTCAATTATGACTTTTTCAAAAAGAGAAAGAAATCCCAGTTCATTGAAAAACATTGCAAACACAGACGGTTTTTCCCTTTGTTGGGTTAAAAAAAAAAAAAGTGAAATCTCATTTAAATAAGAATCAGTTACAATGGCTAAGTTACTTTGATGACTGCTTAATAGATGCCCCTCCTAACCAAGCCACATCTGCCAGATGCCTAGGCTACTCTTTTTAATTAAAATTCTGCTCTTGTTATCGGAAGGTTAACTTTGAACTCATAAGGCTATATATATAACTCACTAGGACATGGAATCAGTTTATAATAAATATGCATAAATTAGCATCATTTGCCCCATTTCTGGGGTGGATTGTGAGTGTCTCTGTGGGTGCTGGAATAGGCTTCCTTCTTCCAGGACCAGTAACAGGGAACTTCTGGTATTCAAAAATCTCTTTATAAGTTGGGTCTGTTGCTCATTCCTGTAGTCCAAACTGCTTGGGAAACTGAGACTAGAGGATTTTGAGACCAGCTTGAGCAAAACAGTTGGGGGTGTAGGAGAATCCCAGCAGAACACTTCAGCTCTGTAGAGAATGCTTAGTCAGGACATTCATAATGCAAGGGAGCAAATATACCCAGAGAGAATGGAGGCAGGGGCCCTGGGTTTCCATGCTATTTCAATCAAAGCTTGAGTTCCACACAAGCAAGAAACATTCCTATTAACTGCTCTTTGAATACCTGCATTACTAATCACAGAGAAAGAGTAATCAAAAAGGAAATGCAGTCTGGGTGCCCTTCTACACTTCCTGTGGAGTGTAACTGAACGATCCTGGAACCATTAGCCTCAAAGTGCACTTTTTAGGGGGAATTCTACTCTCAACTATCACCATGAATACCACCTGTTCTGACAAAAAACACCTTCACACCCACATGCACCCAACCCCTTCCCCGCCTCTCCCTGCCAGCCAGCCTGACCCATGTCCAACAGCCAAACACAGCCCAGCTTCTCAATAGTTTGTATAGGATCTTCTGTTTCAGGAAGTCCCTCTCAGGCCACCCAGTTCTTACTAGACAGAAAACTCCTATTTGTCTATAAAGACCCAGGTCAAAGATCACATGTTTAGGAATCCTCATTGTGTGTGTGTGTGTGTGTGTGTGTGTGTGTGTGTGTGTGTGTGTGTGTGTTATAGTGATATTTTATTTGTATGTTAATAAAGTTGCCTTGAGAGGTCAGAGCAAGCCAGAGCAGAAGCTGGGCGGTAGTGGTGCCAGCACTTGGGAGGCAGAGCTAGGTAGATCTGTGTGTTCAAGGACACAGCTAGTATGGCAGACACATGCCTTTAATCTCAATACTAACCATAGAAGACCTGGAGGTCTGTACAAACAGGCAGTGACGAGGAGGTCATGTGGCTGGATTTACTATCAATGAGAAAACAAAACAGAAAGTCTATAAAAAAAAAAAAAAAGACAGAACACATAGAAGTAGGTCTCTTGCAGAGAGGAAGGACAGCAGAAGCAGTGAAGGGTAAGGTTTTCCACTCTTGCTCTGACCTCATGGTTTTTAACTCTGTAACTGGCTCTGTGTGTGGTGGGTATTGTGTTCCCTGAAATATTGTATGTTCCCGAAATAAACAAATCTGGGGTCAGAGAACAGACAGCCACTAGAACAAAGCCAAAAATGGTGGCTAGCAAATGGAAAGAGCAAGCTATAGCAGAAGTTGGGTGGTGGTGGTACACACCTTTAATCTCAGCACTTGAGAGGCAGAGCCAGGTGGATCTCTGTGTGTTCAAGGCCACTTTAGAAACAGCTAAGCATGGTGACCCACTCCTTTAATCCCAGAAACCCAACCTTTAATCCCAGGGGGGGGTGGGCAGAAAGAGAAAGGTATATAAGGCGTGAGGACCAGGAATTAAAGGAGAGAAAAGCATGTAGTTAGTTAAGCATTTGGTTGGATAAGCACTCAGGCTTTGGAGCAACACAGTTCAGCTGATATTCATGTGGAGGAGGACTCAGAAGCTTGCAGCATGAGGAACAAGGATCACCTGAGGAACTAGCAAGGTGAGATAGCTGTGGCTTGTTCTGCTTCTCTGATCTTCCAGCATTCACCCCAATAACTGACCTCAGGTTTGATTTTATTAATAAGAACCTTTAAGATTCGTGCTACATCTGTGTTTCTTATTTAACAAGATGGTTACATCTACAGTGTGTGTGTGTGTGTGTGTGTGTGTGTGTGTGTGTGTGTGTTCTGATAACCCCAACTGTCATTTGTTTTCTGCCACACTATTTATCACTGAGCTGAAAAAGCTAATAAAAAATACACACACAAGAACAACTCTTCTTTATTCTTCTTTCCCATAGTACATTGATGTTTGGGGAGCTAGAAGTGCAGCATTCACCCCTGAATAAGCACAAAGTAAGTGGAAGACAAGATTTCAGGGAAGAATGGGAGCCATGAGTGGGTGAGTGGGTAGTTAAGTGGATAGTTGGTTGATTTAATGGATAGGTGGGTAGATGGATGGATGGGTGGGTGTTTGGGTGGATGGATGGATAGATGGATGGATGGATGGATGGATGGATAGATGGATGGATGGATAATACTATTCACCAGACTGGGGTGAATAGTCAAGGAGGTTTCACTGTCTCATGGCCAATGAAAGAAAATAAAACTGGTCATAAACAAGGTCTGCATCTGAATGCCTCTATTTTCCCCAGCACCATAGCCTGGCTTTTCTCAGGAGTCTTTCCATCATTGGACAAGGAATTTAAAGAACAATGGTCTGCCTTAGCAGCAGACTAGACCTGGACACACAGATTCTTAGTCATTGCCCGAAAATATGTCTGAGGGCTCAGTATTTTTCCAAGGGCCTTAATTGGCTGAGACTTCAATAAGCCTCTATGCTTAGACCACCACAGCTGTTAGAGTAAACTCCATTATGAAGAAGGAAGCAAACATTTCATTATAAAGAAGATAAAAGAATGAATGAGGGGCTGGAGAGATGGCTCAGAGGTTAAGAGTACTGACTGCTCTTCCAGAGGTCCTGAGTTCAATTCCCAGCAACCACATGGTGGCTCACAACCATCTATAATGAGATCTGGTGCCCTCTTCTGGCCTGCAGGCATACATGCAGGCAGGACACTGTATACATAATAAATAAATAAAATCTTTAAAAAAAAAAAAATGAATGAATTCTTAAGAGGGTCCAGAGAGAAGGAAAAGTCTCTCCTGTGCAGTTGGAAGGAGGGAAGAAATATGTGTGGTGAGCACAGTACCACACACACACCCCATTAAGTTGTTCCCACAACCCTTCTGTCAGGTAAGTAAAATCTTATACCTCTCAGAGACCCAGAGGACAGTCCCCAGACACACAGCTCTACAGTGACGCCAAAATTTAAACCTAGGACTGACTCCAAAGTCTAAGGGAAATTGTGTTTGTTGTTGCCAAGAGCAAGGATTTTGCCAAGTGACAGGCTGTAAAGAGACCCCTTTATTAAGATAAAACAGTACCTCCCATGGTTTAATCTGGTATCACCGCCTCTGGGTTGAAAAGCAAGCAGGAACAAGAGGCTCCTGTGGCTTTCTTTACAATTCCCCTTCCCCCCTGAGTTCTGGCATCTACAGCCCAATGTGGCTGCCTCACTGTCCCCCAAGGACTGTTCTCCACTTTAAAAACACCGTCCAACCATATATGTAAGTCTAGCTCATGGAGCCAGTTAGAACAACTGAGACAGATAGCCTAGCAGAGAAAATTCTACCAAATAGTACAGAAGAGCCACACACACACACACACACACACACACAAAAAAAAAAAAAAAAAAAAAAGTAGCACATAGAATGCACATCTAACACCCAGGTTCCCCATCTTGCCAAAATTGAGTCCAAAAGTGAGAGCCTGTCAGTTCTAACCACAAAAAAAGACCCTAGGATCCACATACAGCCAATGTCTATAAACAAAGTTGGTTTAGGGGAAACTAGAGAAAAAGGCCTCCTATACCCCAAACCTTGGAAGATAGCATGAATACCCAGGTTCACCCATGAGACAGGCACAACACCATATTCACTGGTACAAGACAGCCAGGCCTGGCAGCTTGAGTAAGTGATATGGATTCTTCAGATCTAGTCCCATGATGCAATGAAATCAAATATGTTATCATTATGCCTTCCCACGTCTCCTCAATCATTCCATACTAACAGTCTTCTAAAATGGCCCCCTGTCCGCTGGTTAATGATTCCATCAGAGACAACAGAATGGGTATACACACAGACACAAAGGTACACCATAATGAATTGGCTCAAGTGATTACAGAGGCTGCCTGTCCTAAGATCTAAAGGCAACAAGATACAGATTTCAGAAGATGATGAGTTGTTTGAACCATCAAACCATCTCCTATAGGCTCATGTATTTGGATACCTTTTCCTATTTGGTGGTGATGTTTTGGCCAGCAGTAGAGCTTTTAGGAAGTGGAGAGTCCCTAGAGAACCTGAGTCACTGAGGGAGCCTTGATACTTGATAGCCCAGCCCTACTTCCTGCCTTATCTTCCTTCCTAACTGCAGACACATTGTGACCAGCCATCTCACATTCCCGCAGTATTGTATTCCCAGCTGTATGGGAAGACACCACAACACTTGCAGTTCAAATCCAAAGACAGGACAAACTCCACTTCCAGTTCAACAGTCCAGCAGCACTTTCTTCTTGCTCAGCTTGTAGGTCCTACCCAGGCTTCTGTTTTAGCTGGTGAACCTGAACCACAGTGTGAAAGGCTGTCTTCTTCATCCAGTCCACCTAGTAAATGCCAATCTCATCCAAATATGGAAACCTGTGCAAACACACCCAGAATAATGCTTGGCAGCATACCCAAGTCAATTCATAGAATTAACTACCCCACCCTTTGGCTTTGCACTGCTCTTCTTCCAGGTTTCGCAGGCTCTCTTGAACAAACCACACAGTCTCATGCCCTGGACTTCTGAATATATGTGGTGGACCAGTGCAGGGCAAAATGGAGCTCGAGGCCATGAGTAGGTACACCAGTCCAGTCAACCTGGCTGTCTTCCCACACCTGACTACATACTTCTGGCCATTGGCAAGTTCTTCACCACCTGGTTCTTTGTTTACAAGGTCACCTCCACCAAATACATACGTGATATTTACAAAGAGCTCCTCATCTCCTTGGTGGCCTCACTCTTCATGGGTTTTGGTGTCCTCTTCCTCCTGCTCTGGGTTGGCATCTATGTATGAGTCCCCAAGGGTACCAGGCAGCTTCACCAAGTCCCTGCTTTTGTAAATTATTTTTTTATCATTGCTACAAGTGTCCCACCTGCTGTTTACAATAAAGACAAATGTGTGACAGAAAAAAAAAAAATGTTATTCTATTAGAATACACTCACCTTTCTTTTCTCCTCCTCAAACAACAAGAACCATGGTTCAGTTCATCTCAACAGGATCTTAGTAACACTAACTTTGCTGTTCACTGTCTACCAAGACACAAGCATGAAGAGAGGCCCCTGCTCCCTCTGTTTCTATATCAGCGAGATAAAGAATCGTGCTGATTCTAAAGATCTAGCTCCTGAATTAAAGATAATATAAGAATTTCCTAGCTGGGGAGATCAGCAGAGAGGAGATGGCAAAGGTCTTTCTAGAAGAATAAGGCTGGGATGTGGAGTCAGAATGATGATGGTATCTTATTCCTGGAAAGCATGAACCCAGAAGCTATGGCATCAGCTGCCTCTCTGCAGAGAGAGAGACAGTAGTCAGTGTAACATAAAGGGCTCAGGGAAGATGCTCATGCCTCATGCAGGTCATGGAGACATTCATGAGCCATGCAAGTGAGGCTGGCTTTTATCCCAGCATGGATAACAGCAAGACATCACGGATGTCGCTTTTTTTACACATATCCCACAGAGCTCCAAGATCTGTCCATCAATGTGGCTCCTTGTGCTAATCTGGTTCTGAAAGCAGGGACCTTGCCTTAGTCACCAGGTAGCTCTGACATCAACATGGTGTCCAGCAGTAATGACTTGTCAGCAGAGGTTTGGTATTAGAGATGGAGGAGGGGAGGAAAGAAATTTGGAAGGAGGAAAGAGAGGCAGAGAAAAGGGGACAAAGGGAAGGCAAGGGAAGGGAGAAGGAAGAAGGAGGGAAGGGATGGAGAGAGCGGGAAGAAGGGTAATAAAAGAAAAGGGAGAGAAGTGAAGGAGCAGGGAAGGAGAGAAAGGAGGCAGGGAGGGGATTTGGGGAAGGAGAAGAAAGGAAAGCGAGACATGGAAAGAAATGGGAGAGAGAAGAGGGAAAAGGAGAAAAGAGGATGCAGAAGGAATAACTATCTGTTTAGTTCATACAGAAACATAAGGAAGTAAAAAGAGACATTATAATTCTTCATTATAATGGAGAAACTGAGACATGGTGCATTCAGTGCCTCCCTTGGGCTTCTTCTTTGCTTCTGTCCTTACTACACAGGGTGCCTTCTCTAAAGGTATCTCACTTTGCAAAGTATTTGGGAAAAGAGGGATGTGGGGCGGGGGTGGGGGGTGAGGGGTGGGGGTGGGGAGGCTTGCAGCTACCACAGTCTCACCAGCACGCCTCTTGGCAGCTTGAGGCTGGTTCTAGCCGCTGACTCTTGTCACTAAGGGTGTGTCCACTGTAGCCAAGCTATTTTAGGAAAGGCAGGGCCGATGGGCTCTCTAGCTCTGCCTTTGCTTTAAAAGTTACACAGCAGGGCCAGGGATACTCTTTTAAAACTTAAGCTCTTATATCGAGACCATGATTGGGAAAAGCACAGGGAGAAATAGCCAAACTAGTGGAAACACATGAACTGTGAACCAATAGCTAAGGAGCCCCCATGGTACTGGACTAGGCCCTCTGGATAAGTGAGACAGTTGTTTAGCTTGAACTGTTTAGGGGGGGGGGGGGGCAGGCAGTGGGATCAGGACCTGTCCCTAGTGCATGAGCCAGCTTTTTGGAACCTAGTGCCTATGGTGAGATAATTTGGTCAGCCTTGGTGCAGGGAGGAGGCTCTGCTAATGCCCCATGGGAGATCTTGCCTTGGAAGAGGTGGGAGGGTGAGTGGTTTGGATGGGGGAGCTAGGGGATGGGAAGAGGGAGGACAGGGGAATCTGTGGTTGATATGTAAAATGAATTAAAAAAACCTCTTAATAAAAAAAAGGGAGAAAAATCTTAAGCTCTTTTTAATCAGTTTCCTCAGTCCCATACTTGGGTTCCATTTCCCAAACTTGGTTTTTTTGTTTTTTTTTTTCCTTCTTCTCAGGTGGCTTTCGCCTGTGTTAGCTGCTTCACCTGACCCCACAACAAACTATCTCCTTTCAGCTGCTTCTCCAAACCCATGTTGTATTCAAACACTGCCCACATTGACCACCTCTGCCAGCCCATAGCTGAGCTGGTCCAGGACCAGGAGGGCACAAGCCATGGGTGAACAGGGTCAAGGAGTGGGGGAGCTGTTTATACAGTGTTGCCTCTTGTCTCCTATTAGATGTGGAACCTGCTACTTGCCACGTTCCCTTCATTTTTATGATCTTACTCCTCAATGGTGTTCCAGGACTCCTGTCTGCTCCAGCAGGATGTTCACATGAGGGTTTATTCTGCCACCTCCCAGCAGAAACAGGGCCTAGCCATGGTACATGCTTCTTTGCAACCAGAGGCTCCCAGCCCAGGGTCAGGCAGGATGAACAGAGACACTCTTCCCATTCAGCATCTGAACCTTATGCCCCATTCTTACTCTGAGCCAAAATCCCAGGGAAACAGCAGAAAGCAGGCAGGTGTCACGGCATACATAGAAGGGTCATCAGCTCACACTGTCCTTTCCTTGCCCCCTCCCCCTCAAAAACAACAACAACACAGAAATGGAACCTCAGGGATCCTGTGTCTTCTCTCGTGTGGCACTCCCAAAAGGACCAAATCTTTCACCTTAATTTCTCTTTCTAGACTGGATTTTTTTCTTGCTCCTGCTCAGCCTTAAGGGACTCAATATGGTCTTCCATCTTCCAACAGAGAGCAAGTTCTCAAGCAAACACATCAAGCAGAAGAGAAATTCACTCCAGGCTTTATCCTTGGCCCAGTTTAAAAGTCAGTGGTATTGTCATATGCATTGCCCCTGGGCCTCATGCCCTTGGAGGAAAAGACCACTCAGACACCTGTGGCAGGTGCATTAGAGAAAGCATTTGAGAATGTCACAGTCAGTTCTTTGGAAGGAACCCTCTATGGCTGAGCATTGTGCTTTCTCCAGCCATGGGGGGGGGGGGGGGTCATTCTTCTGCCCACTCACAGAATACAGGAAACCTGTCATTTGTGACATTTTATCAGGCTGCCTAAATGTTGTAGCCAGGTTGCAGGCCACCTCCTGTCCAGGACACAACTGACCATGCCTCCTATAGCTGATACTGCAGAAGACCTGGGAGTTGTCTGCTCCGGAGGCCATTTTTAACATAGGTGTCTAGAAGAACTCCTTCTCTCTGCTCCACCACATCCCCAGACAATAGAAAAAAGTATAATGGGTTATAGAAGGAACCTAGTCCACCTCCTTCCTGCTTCTTGAAGTTTAGACACTCTCCAAGGACCTCCAAGGCCATTTATTTTCCCCTTTCTTCTCCAAATTTTTACAACATAGTAAATACTTCTAAGGCTAGGCCATGCCTAAAAATACTCAAAGGGTAGATAACTGGAGAAGACCCCTAGGGCACCACAGGCCTCCTCCAGGTGCCATCTGTCAATCTTCCAAGCCCCAGGAAAATCAGTAGCAGGGAGGCTTCCATAGCAGGCAAAGAAAACATCCTCCCAGTATGGAAAAAGCAGCATCCAACACCCTGTCATTCTCATCCATCAGTGGAAATAACTGGGACTAAGGCTCAGAAACCAAAGGACATCTAGCTCAGAGATGCAGCCCTGACAACCCAGGAAAATAAACAAAGAGGATGATGGTAAAAGGTAAAGGCCTTCCTCCTCATTCAATATGAGGTCAAGGGCAAGGATGGGGACAGGGAAGAATTAATTTACAGAGGAAGAAATCAAAATAAACATAATAGGGTGCTGAGAATGTAGCTCATTTGGTGGAATGTTTGCATGCACAAAACTGGGCGTTCAATCCCTGGCATTCCATAAACTAGGTGTGGTGGTGCATGACTGTCGTCCCAACACTTAGGAGATATAGGTAGGAGATGTAACTGGTAAGTTAACATAATGAGTTCAAGGTTAGTGTGGAATACATGAGACCCTTTTTCAAAAAATAAAAAAAAAAAGACAAAACAGTTTAATAGAGTGACAAATTTACATTTACAGGTATCAGTACATGCCCTCCCTGCCTGTAGATCTCTCAGGCTGGCTTCTGAGTAACAGGTAGTGTATTTGTGACATGGTTTGAGAATAACTGGGAAGCACAAAGACCCAGGGGCTGGAGAACCAAGCATGAAAATGCCAAAGAATGATGCAGAATTCACAAAAGCAGGCAGAGGTTGAAGACTACCGACAAATATCTACTGAGCTATAAATAATGAGTGCTGTGACCCCTTCCGAGGAACTGGCCTCAATCAGCCAGCAGAATTGATAGGTCACTGGCATTGCATGTCTGCCACATGGTGGGCATAGAGGTGGTGATTTGCGGAGATAATATGGATACACAGGATATATAAAATTCTGCTTTCAGAAGGCCATTCTAATGAGAAAAGGACAGTTCTTTTACAAAGCCCAGTAACTGTCCCCCATACACAAACTATCCTACTTCCTGTTGGAAAAATAACTTCCAACTTCAACTGAGTTCAAAGCTGTGTTTCTGAGATTCATCTGAAGCTCTGCTCAAAGGCCAAATGACAGTTTCTTAAGAATGAGTTCTTCTTGTAGCTGATTGGGCTACAGATGTAAAGGCTGGACCTCTAGCAGCAACCTTATACCTGAAGTTGCCTTTACAAAGAACCTGTCCATAGCAGAGCTGTGAGATAGTGTCTTTCACATAGAACAAGGGAACTACATTCACAAGATCTTAGCAATATAGTTGTCTAATCAAGACCTAAACAATGGATGACACCAGATGACATGCCAATATGAATAGGGGAAATCTCATAAGCCCCCCATTCCTAGATGATTCCTACAGGCAATTGAGGATGGCTAAAAGGGAAAATCGGTTTTTCCCAGGAATGTGTCTCTAAGTGGTTATCCAACACCAAGTGGTCAATCCTGAAAGCATATATACAAGCGACACTAAATGGATTCAAAAGGTGGTATTTATGTATTTATTCGTTTACATATATATGTAACAATGATAAAGAAAAAAAGGTCATTAACTTAAGAGTAGGGAGCACTAGAGAGGTTTGAGAGATGGGGGAATATTATGTACACATATACAATTTAAATGTTTTTTAATACAAAAATTATTTCATCTTTTTAAAAATTAAATAAAAGCATCATAGCACTGTGTGAATGAGTTTCAAAACAAAGCAATTTGAGGGTGGTGGATCAAGGAGATGAGAAAGTACATGGTTTACTCAAGGAAGAAGAATACTGTAACCAGTAGATTTCTGAGTGTTCTCTACAGGGGGCCTACCCCATGCCCATCTGGTCTCCCCAGGAGATACACCTCATAGAGACAACTTTGGTCTCCAGCCAGCATCCTACCAACTTTTAAGTGATAACACTCCCAGAGCCTCTCTGATTTGCTGCTGCCCCTACCAGCTGCTCTCTCACATCCTCTCTACTCCACATGGAATGGCTGCTGAGGAAAGAGGGAATGAAGGCTGGACTGGACCTGCTAGACTCCAGACCAGGTAGAGGAAAATCATTTCTGTGCTTCCAAGTACTTCAAGGCCTATAAAGGAAACTGTTGCTTTTCACAGGCATGTGCAGGCCTGAGTGGCCTTGCCAGGAAACAAAGTCCTTGCCTTGTGTCTGTGAGTCATCCATGCTGCCTAACAAACTGCTCCAGCACCTAATCAATTAAAGCAACAATGATGTTATTTCTTGTGATTTATATTCGTTCTCTCTCCCCCCTCCCTTGCTCAGTTATCTAGAAACATAGGAGGTATAAAATACAAAGGAAAGAGGCTCCAAACAAGAGAAAGGATTTTGAATCCTATCTCTTCCCAAATTTTCATATAGTTTTAAAAAAGGCAAATATGGCTAGCACTACAATTTTTCAGACGAACATGTGGATAAGGAAGTTAGTTTATGTGAAAAGGCCTCCAGGGTGCATATGTATGTCAAGTACTAGGATCTAAGATTCCAAATTCCATTCTGGAGTTTAGTCTAGGGTCCAACCTGATAACCAAAAAAGCCCTGTAGGAAAAGTAGGGCATTGAAAATGTCACATTCTCCCTGGGGTTCTAAAGAATGTGTTTGAGAATAACGCAAAATACAACCAGCAGTGGCTTCTCTTACAAGACACCAGAGGAGCAAGGCCACTGCTAGAACTATTGTCATGGATCCAAATTCCAGTGCCTTAGTTCCACCACCTGTAAACATGGAGCTTTCATTTTCATGCCTTAGTTAGGACAGAGCTGCTGTATCTTCAGAGGTCATTTCCATATCACAAGAGTGAAGAAGGAAGGCAGGTTCAATGGGTCAGACCAGCTCTCTCCCTGGGAGGCTGATGGGTTTTGTTAAGGAACAGAAACTGTCTCTCCAGAATCCTACAACATCCACTTATCCAGATGGTGGCAAACAAAATGAGACATGGCAGTCATTTTCACTTTCTAGGGTCTATAAGGCAGAGTGACAAGCGAGGAGGAGGGGGAGGTAAATTTTGAGTGATCCAACTAGTGCTGTCAGCCATTAATCTTAGGAAAGACAACAAAGTGATCAGGAAGAGAGAAGAGTGTAATGGCCAGCCTGGTCCTCCCGACCTTGGTTTCTGACTTTTGGTCCTCCTCCTGGGGCTGACCAGACTACTTGGATGAATCACTTGCCCTGCCTCCCCAACCTGCTGCATGTGTATACAAGGCTAAGAAATATCCAGAGGCACAGAAATCTCAGAATAAGATCTCTGGGGTGTGCTTACTAACATCCTCATGGATTCATGGATCCATGTGTTATGTATATGCCAGTAAAGCATCATGGAGTAAACAAAGAGACTGTTAAATTTAGAATGTGTGTTAAGTTACAAATTATAAATGCCTGCTAGTTTGACACTTTTGTGAAGCAAGAAAGACTGTATCTGGAACAGTCAACCCCTGGGTCTCTGGGGAAGAATACAGTGTAAGAAGAAGGCTCGGTTGTTGGAGCCTTCTTCCTCAGGTGATTCTCTAACAACCCTCTTTCAGCATCGAGTGGCTTTAACTGAATGGGCTCTCTGCTCTTAGAAGGAGCTCAGAAACTTCTGTTCCTTGGCAGATGGCTAGCATTTTGAATATAGAGATGAAGTGTTACCAGAGGGACAAATAGATTCTCAAGAAAGATCTACTATAAAAACAAAAGGAGGAAGACATCTGACGAGGGAGCCAGCCATCATCATTGTACAGTTAATGAGGCCTACAACAGAATCACACTCAGCTCTAGTCAGAGACTAGAAATTCATCACCTTCTGGCCCAGAGAAGCCGAAACCTGGAGCCAGTGCTGGGACAGGGCTCTAAGCAGGAAAGAACAAGTACCTTCTGATGGCTCTTTCTGGTCTTTGGAGGTAAGTCCTAAGCACTCAGAAGCTGTGTAGACACTGTCACCTCCACACTGCACATACAGACAAGTTGATACAGTGGGTGTCCTGTCTCTGAAGTCCCCAGGGGACTCATTTCCCAGGAAGCTGTCTGCTACAAACCAGGATTCACTGAACGGCACGACTTCCTCAAGTGACCCAGGCATAGGTCCAGCAGGGGTCCCAAAAGTTTGTCAGCCCTTGTCGGCCCTTCCAGGAGCCAGCTGCTGTTGGTGCCAGCAGATGTGTAGCTCACAAAGTTAATTAACAGTGAGCTGGTGGAAGAGATGCTGCCCAGGTCAAGGGTGCTCGCTTCTGATCTCAGCTCTACAACTAATTGGCCATGTAACCCTGGAAAGGTCAGGCCCTCCTACTCCTACAAAATGAGATTGCTAAGCTAGAACTGGTGGGTTTGACATCTTCTTTAAAAGTGGGACCAGTTTTTCCCAAAAGTGTGCTTCCAAGGAAGCCGGTGTGCAAACAAAGGAAAGAGAAACTGGCCTGTCCAAAGTAGCCGAGGGAACCCAGAGCCTGAATATGACCTAGAAAGCATCAGAATGTGACTTCTTCCCATCATTTAACCTTGTAAAGAGCCACCACCCTTGCTTCAAAATAAGTGGCCCATGCTGGGAGTCCAGTGGAGGGAACAGACTGACACCCACACAAGATCAGAGACAAGCACCCTCAAAGAGCAAGTCAAGAGATTTAGAGTGACCTGAAAGAAATCCATATGGACCATTTATCACAAGTGTTCACTATAAATGCAGTATCCAGCTTCCTCCTGACTAGGTGATGAATCTGTGAGTGACTGGTTGTTCTAGAAGGCTCTCTAGCTCCATGGTTCTAGTCTGCTCTGGGTTCAAGTTCTCCCCAGGCAGTGCTGCACAATAGAGTTCTTGGAGACCAGGGAAGTATTCTGAGTCTATGCTGCTAACAACACCTTATCCAGGATTTGCTTTAAGTGACTACTGAGCCCTATAAATGTGGCTATTTGGACTTAAGGTCTGAATTTGTCATTCTATCTTATTTACATTTAAATAGCTGTGTGGGGACACTGGCTACCATATTGAATCTTGTATCCTCAAAGTATCTACTTTTTGTTAATCCTATTAGTCTTTAACATATCACAGAAAGGTACTCAGAGTGCAGCTGCGTGACTCCCTCACCACATGATTCTCTCAGTGTTGACCTCAAGTCTATAGCACAAGTAGAATCCCAGGCCTCACCTCAACCCTTACTAGGCCAATTGTGTTTGTGAGCGGTATGGTCGTACATATGCATGTGTGCATAAGTACACAGGTGGAGGTCACTGGTAGATGGCAGGTATTTTCCTTGATTGCTTCCCATCTTATATTTTGAGGCAGGGCCTCTCACTGAATCTAGAGTTCACCAACTCCTCCAAGCTGACCAATGAACTCCAGAGATCCTCTTGTATCCACTTCAACTACTGGGAGATTATAGACATGTGCAGGCAGTCACTGTGCATGGCTTTTGTGTGGACACTGGGGACCTAAAACAAGATCCTTATGCTCAGAAAGCAAGCACTTTGCCAACTAAGTCATCTCTCTGGCCACATAACCTGTATTTTAACAAGATCTCTAGGCAACTTAAAAGTGTATTGAGGTCTACAAAGCAGCCTTGTAGTCCAGTGGGTTGGACAGAGCACATGAGCTAACCAAGTTCCAAAAATATGAGTGGCCCATCAAACCTCACACAACCCAAACTGGGCTGAAAAGGTGACACTAACATTTAGCATGGGCTGTAGTTTGATTGGACAGTTTCCAGCCTCCCTACACTTATCTGTCCTTTGCCTCTGCCCAGGAACTATTGTCAATATATTTTAGCAGGAGTCATTTAGTCTCCCAGAACGCCAGCTTACTCATTACCACTGAAGTGTTAACACTTAAGACCGGCTATTAACAAAGCTATTTAGCATAAACAGAAGGCAACATCCAGGCCTCCAACACAGAGTTAGTATGACTAGACCAGCCATTTTCAACCTGGGAGGTACCCCCGGGCTTTTGCAAACATTTGATCCTTATTAAAAACATGTATTTATAGTTTAAAAGCATGGTGCAAAATAATGCAAGCATGGAGAAACATAGCATCATAAAATTTAGCAAGTACATCCATGAAAACAGGTTTTGAAAACAGCATACTTTCTGCCATTCATGTAAAGTATCTAAACTTGTGGCATATGTGTTACCAGTTAGGATATTGTTGTAGAGTAGGGTAATTTGTTCATCATGTATTTTGGTTTTTATCTCTATGTATCTCCTTGTACATGACCATTTGAGCAGACACAGCCCTGTTATACGTATGAACCACAGCCTGTCCACAGTAGACAAGGCTTAGGGTCCACACTGGGAGTATTTTGATGCCTGGCACAATGTTCAGGAAACAACTAGTGAAGAATAAGTCATAATGACAAGGAAACATCAGATGATGACAATTTAAATACTTAGAGTAATTAATATTTGGAGTCATTTATATTGGGGTAGAAATATGCATACAATGAAGTATAGAGACCACCACTAGGCAAACAGCCAGATCAAATATACAACATTTCTATCATTCCAGAAAGCACCCCATATCTTCTTCTAGTCCACATCTTGGGTCATGAGCAAAATGAAGCTAGATTCATTGCCAGAATATCACACAAGTTGCCTCCATCCCAGTTTCTAAGTCCCTGCTTTAACCTTCAGAAGCAGGCTTCCACTGTCAGCTTTTTACTCAACGTTCTAGTCCTCTAAACTAGGACTGGAATAGACCACTGAGCTTTTCTTACAGCATTCTAGGGCTTTTCTAGCTCAAAGTTCCAAGTTCTTCCTGCCAACCACTTCGAAAGCTGCCTATGAGCAACAGAGTTGGGTTCAACACAGCGACAGCCTCAGGCCTGGGTACTAGTCCTCTGTACTCATCATTTTTCTCATTGCTGTGAACAAAACACCCAACAGCAAGCAATTTAAGGAGGGAAGGGTTTGTTTTGGCTTATAGTGTAAGGGTACAGTTCATCACCACAGGGAAGTCACGCCAACAGGAGCTTGTGCAGTCAGAAAACCAAGTTGAAGGTAGCGCTTAGCTCTCTTTCTCTTTTTAGTTTAGGCCTAGATGCCAACTCATGGAATGAGACTACCCATATTTAGGGTGGTTCTTCTCTTCTTGTCTGTAGTAGTCAAGGTTCTCTAGAAGAATAGAACTTATAGAATGAACATATATGGAGGTATCTGAATATATATGTGAATGGATATATATGAAGAAAGAGATGATAGATGATACATACATACATACATACATACATACATACATACATACATACATAGATGATAGATAGATAGGGGATTTATTGGAATGACTTACACAGCGTGGTCCAGCTAGACTAACAATGCTTGCCTACCAACAGAAGTTCCAAGAATCCAGTAGTTGTTCAGTCCACAGGGCTAGATGTCTCAGCTGATCTTCAGTATATGCTGGAATCCCAAAGAAGTAGACTCTAATGCTAGTGAAGAAATGGGCTTGCTTGTAGATGTAACCAGCAATGTAGATGTAACCGGCTTGTTAAATAAGAAACACAGAACCAATTGCAGAGTTAAAAACCACGAGGTCAGAGCAAGAGCGGAAAACCTTACCCTTCACTGCTTCTGCTGTTCTTCCTCTCCACAAGAGACCTACTTCTGTGTGTCCTGTCTATTTATAGACTTTCTGTTCTGTTTTCTCATTGGTTGTAAACCCAGCCACATGACCTCCTCGTCACTGCCTGTTTGTACAGACCTCCAGCTCTTCTATGGTTGGTATTGATATTAAAGGTGTGTGTCTGCCATGCTGGCTGTGTCCTTGAACACACAGAGATCTACCTAGCTCTGACTCCTAAATGCTGGGATTAAAGGCGTGCACCACTACCATCCAGCTTCTGCTCTGGCTTGCTCTGACCTCAAGGCAACTTTATTAACATACAAATAAAATCACATTTCAATACAAATATAATATCACTATACTTGCTAGCCAGAGTGAGAGTAAACAAAGAGAGCAAGCTTCTTTCCTCTGTGTTCTCATAGGTGGCTGCCAGCACAAGGTGTGGTCCAGATCTCAAAAGATCTGGATTAAAAGTGAGTCTTCCCACTTCAAATGATTTAATTGAGAGGAAAAAAAGAGGTATGCTAGCTGACTGGGTTTTAGTTAATTCCAGATGTAGTAAAGTTGACAACCAAAAACAGCCATCACACTGCCTTAGCTGTATCACAAATTTTCTGGTAAGTTGTACGTTCATTTTAATTTCCTTCTTATGACTGGCCATTCAAAAATATCTTGTTCAGTCTCCATTTATCTGACTAACTTTTGTAGTTTCTTGTGCTATTGATTTCTGGTTTTGTTGTGTTCTGTTCTGATAAGACACACAGATTGTTTTCGTCTGCTGTATTTAGGAAGAACTCTCTGGTTCACTGTATTGGCCGTGCTGGATTCTGTCCTAGCTCTCTTTTGCTCAGCTGTTCTTCTCATGAAACCTACCCTTTCCTGTGCTCTCATGGTCTTCTCTGTGTATAATATTCTTTTAAGTGTCCTCTGTAAGACTGGCTTGGTAGCTGTGAACTGCCTTAGTGTACCCTTGTCATGAACTATCTTCATATGTTTGCCAACTGTTACAGACAGCTTGGCTGGATACAGTACTCCTGGTGGTCAGTTATTTACTCTCAGGGCCTGAAATGAGTCTTCTCGTGCTGCCTTGGCTTCCGGGTCATCAGTGAGGGGTCTGACGTTATTATGATATTTCTGCCTTTGTAGGTAAGTTGTCAATTTCCCCTCAGAACTTTAATATGGTTTCTCTGCTTTGTGTCTTTTGACATCTGGACTGTGCCACCCTTGGTCATGTCTATGTGGGGTCATAAATTTCACTTGTTTTAATGTCTATTTCTCTCTGTAGACTTGGGAGATTTTCTGCCATAATTTCAATGAATATATTTCCATGTCTTTAGTGTTTATCTTAGCTCCTGCTTCTAGTCCCTGGATTCTTAGGTTTGATCTTATGTTCAGACTCCAGGGTTTCTGGATGCTTTTTTCTATGTTTTTCTTACAAATGTTTGAATACATTGTTTCACTAATCCTGTCATCCATCCCTGATACTTTTCTTCTTTTTCTAATAAAGTAGTGATGCTTTAGACAGTGGTTTGTTGTTTGTTGACTCATTGGGGTTCTTTCCATTTTTATTTTTATGTTTGTTTGTTTGTTTGTTTCAAAAATCTGTGTCCTTTCTGATTTTTCTTCCATGTTGTTCTTTCCTCTGTTTTGTGACATTTATCTCCAGGTCCTCAGTTAAATCCATTTGCTTCTTTATACCATTCAGTTTCACCCTGGAGCCTTTTGATTCTGGGGAGAATCTGTCCCTCCTTTCCCCATGCATTCTCATTTCATTTTTTTATTTATTATTTTTTTTTCAGACAATATGCCTTGATCATGTTTTTCCCCTTCCCAAACTCCTTCCAGGTCCTCCCCACCTCCCTAACCATCCAACTTCATTCTCTCTCTCTCTCTTTCCCTCTCTCTCTCAAATGAAAATCAAAACATACAAATCAGTTTTAAAAATCCTGAATAAACAAATAAAATAAAAAGCCCACAAAAAAGAAACATGGAGTTATTTTTGTTGACTATCAACTCCTGACAGGGCCTGCCCTGGAGTGTGGGTGATATGCTCAATGATACCCCATTGGAGAAAACTTATTTTCCCTTTGTCAGCAGGTATCATATGCAAATAGCTTCTTGGACAGAGGTGGGGGCCTGTGTCCACTTCCTTTCTCAGTGCTGGAACCCAGGAGCTGGACAGGTTCAGCACTCTCATTTCTTGAACCCACAAGGCTGTGCTAACCCTGTATGAAATGTTTCCCAAACTGCAAGTCAGTTTCTTAGCAGCATGTGAAAAAGTCACTCTCCAAATCCACAGAGGAGAATGGTGACATGCAAATGGGTTTTGTGACTTCTTCTTGACCAGAGCTGGGAGTAAGCAGAGGGACTCAAACTCAAAGGTGGCTGACTCTAAAACTCATCCTACTGTCCTACCTCTCCGTGCACCCCCCTCCACTACCATCATCCACCACTGACTGACCTATGACAACTGCATGCCAAGAGCCCCAACCAGAAGGATGCTCCTGGTTTCCTGGAAGAAGTATCAGGAGAGCGGCTGACAATGGCGGCTGACCCCCTACATGGATGCCTCTCAGGCTGACATTTACCAGCCCCAGCATGAAGTGGCCTGCATCTTGTCCTGAGTCTGTCAATCCTTGACGGTGTCTGTCTAATGTAGACACAGTGTCTCTCGAAGGCCATGTTTCATTTCTTGAAAGGAAAAGTGCACAGCCTTTAGCCTTGTTCTCATCTACTCAATCACCTCAATTTCTCCCACAGCTCTGGTCCTTTTCCTTCTGATATTGTGTCCAAAATAAATCCAATTTCTCTACTGATCTGAAGCTCACATCAAACTCCTTACTTCCAGGCATGTGAATTACCACAAATATATCCCTTGGGTCTGTCCCAGTTGAGCTACCTGACTCACAGAGCTAACAATTCCGTCTCTGAAAAAGAAAAGGAAGTAAAAGCAGAACTACTATTCCGGGCTCAATTCTAACCAACAAGGAAGAACAAATTGATGAAGGAGAGGTGACGGGAACCTTGGGAGAAAGGGGCTGTGTCATGTTGGAGGTTGTTATTGTGAATGAAAGAAACATTGGCGCTCGTCAGACATGTCGTTTTGAAAAGTGGGTTTCAAGCATTTGTGTCAGCTTGGTGCCGGAGAGGCTCTAAAAGAACAGTAGCTGTGTCTCCAAACTAAAAGTCAGGGCATTTTATAGGATGAGGACAGATTTTATGCTCCAGCTGGTGAAAGGGGAACTCCAAAGAAAAGTCTAGATCCTCAACAATGCTTCTAGCACACATCTTAATAGTCTTTGAGAGCAGCAGACTATCAGATATGGAAGTCTCAAAGTTTATAACATTGGGCTATTGAGGGAGATGTTGAGAGGCCCCACAAATGAGAAATTTTCAGAATGCAATATGCTTGCTATCAATTAAAATGGCATAGAGACACTGAATGAAACCAATGGTTTTAGTCATTTTTGATGAACGTTGGTTTTAGAAGACTGTGCAGGGGTAGAAGGAAGATACAAGAGGATGGTGCTTAGGCTGAAAAGCAGAAAGCACCAACTCGAACTGCTACCATAGAGCTTCATTAGGAGGCTTAGAGAGGGCGCAGACCCTGGTGTACTGTGGCTCCTGGGATCCTATCACCCTCTGACTTTTGGCTTTGCACTGGCTGGAAAATTTTGATCATATAATATCAATTATAAGCACCTATAACACATTGCCACAGACTGAGTTTGTTGTTGTTGTTGTTGTTGTTGTTGTTTTCTTTTTTAAAACAAGCATTCATCTCTTCTCCTTACAGAATCTGGGAAGTTCAAGAACAAGGTACTAGCAGATTCAAGGGCTGGCAAAGGCCTATCTGGTTTGCAGGCAATGCCTTCTCACTGCACCCTCACATGGAAGTACACAGCAGTGAGAGAGAGACAGAGACAGAGAGACAGAGAGAACAAATAAGGTCTTTCCTATCTCCCCCTATAAGGGCACCATTCTCAGCACAAAGGTACCACCCTCCTTACTTCAACGTCCAAATACAGTCCCTCTGGGACTTTAAGTTTCAATATACAAATTCACCCCATAACATATAGTCAACCCCCAAACCAATCACTGGCAAGAACTGTTTCTTAAAACCTGAGGATAATAATCTCCATGGATAGATCTAGAGAGATGGCTCAGAGGTTAAGAGCATAAGAGCATTGACTGCTCATTCAGAGGTCCTGAGTTCAATTCCCAGCAACCACATGGTGGCTCACAAACATCTAGAATGAGATCTGATGCCCTCTTCTGGTGTGCAGGCGAACATATAGACAGAATACTATATACATAATAAGTCTTTTTAAAAAAATTTCCATGAATAAAATGGGCTTTGAGAAAAAGTCAAAATGATCTCTAGATGGACACATCACCCAGGAGAAAAAACCAGAGCAAGACATGCCAAGAAGCAGTATCTTTGGATGGTGCAGCTAATGATGAGCTAGGGTGTCCCTGGGAAGGACAAGACAAATATCCTCCTAGATGGGGTTGCAGAACAGAGTGAAGAACAATAGAGTTTTTCCAGCAAACAGTGCAGTATCAATAAAAGGCAAAGGCAGGCACGGACCCTTGGTCACTACTCTGTGTCGGGAAAGACATTGATCAGAAGACAGATACAGGATAATGAAGGTGCCTCAACACTAGCTGTAGCCTGTCAAAAGCTCTGGGCTTTTGACTTGGGCTAATCTCACTCTAAAAGAATTCATTGTTGGGAGGATAAGGCTTATAAGTTGTGTGTTTAAAGACTCACAGATTAGAGAGAACAAGGGTCAAGTTATTTAGAAGATTTTAGAAAAGGGTAGGTTCTGGAAACTCACTGATATGGCTCACCAACCACCCTCCCACAGTCCATTCCCTTTTTTAAAGTCTACCTCCCCCTCCATTGCACTTCCCCAATGGCTCACAAAATGTTCTGAGCTCGCATGTTCTTTGAAAAGCTTCATTGGGGCCCTTCATCCATCTCCAGCTACCATTCTGTTCCAAAGCTCTTACAAACTTCTTACCAGAATTTTCTACAAATCCTTGGGGCTCAAAACAGAATACCCTAAATTATTCCACACTGGCAATTGAGAAAAATCACAGAAGCAAGAGGACTTTATAATCTCTTGTTTTTCACCTTGAATGTATGCTCATGGAGAAATTGTCTGACCCATCTTGCCTCAGGAGGCTTCTGCTTTCCAACCAGAACCCAAAAGAATGCAAGGTAAACTAGACAACCCAAGCCTTGACAAGTCCTCCCTCCTCTATTACCCTTTGGCAACACACACACATACACACACCTTAAAATTTTTTGGGTTGGGGATTTAGCTCAGTGGTAGAGCACTTGCCTAGCAAGTGCAAGGCCTTGGGTTTGATCCTCAGCTAAAAAAAAAAATTCCAGGACTATCCACTTCTTTTTGTCAGACTCTTGCTCTGTGGGTTACCATTTCCAAAGGCTTTCATGTCATGCAAAACTGATTACGTAAATCCGTTACATTTTTCTCTTGCTAACCTGTCTTTTGCTAAGAAAGTGTCAGCTACAAGCCCCTAATGAGTGAGACATGCATGACCCTATTTCTCCCAACAGTGGACTACTTCCATTTTTTCGTTTGATTTCCACCCTCCTATCCCAGCAGAACAAGGCCCTCTAAAACAACTGAGCAAGGCACACATGAACTCACAGAGACCAAAGCAGCAAGCACAGGGCCTGCATGGGTCTGCACCAGGTCATCTACAGATATACTATAGCTTTCAGTGTAGGTCACTCATGGAACTCCTGAATATGTAAACAAGTAGTTCTCTGATTCTTGTGCCTTCTCTTGAGGCTCTTTGATTTTTCTGATGGCTCATCCTGTTCAACTTCAACATGATGATTTTTGTTTTAGTTTATATTTTTGTGATGTTTTGTTGTTATATTTTAGAAACCTGTTCTTTCCTAATGAAAGAAAGGGAGTGGATCTATATGGGAGAGGAGGTGAGGAGGAACTTGGAGGAGTAGAGTGAGAGGAAACTGTATTCAGATTATTTTGTATGAGAAAAGAATCTGTTTAATAAAAGGGAGAAATGTTATATCTTCCTACCTGGAGATGGTTCTTATTCCCACCACTGAAGCTATCGCTGTCAAGATCATCAGTACTGGCCAAATACACTGGCCACTTCTCTTTTAATCCGTTATGTCTCACACACTGTCAGCAGGATTTCCCGCAGAACACTCTCTTCCCTTGACTGCCACCAGCTCCATCCTTTTATCCTGGAGTGCATCTCCTTTATCTTATGCCCTCCCTCTGTGTTTCCTCCCCCTCGTCTTGACTTTCTGTGCTGACACCCCCAGTGTTTTTAGCACAGGTCTCTACTTACATCTTCTACACTTTCCCTAATCTGTGTTTTTAAATACCATCTGAACAATATTCCAACAGTTACATCTCCAGACCTCGCCCTTCTTTTGACTTCCAGATATAGTCACCCAACAGCCTACTTAAACATCTGCATTACAATGTCCGACAGACCATACAAACACCGCTTGCCTGAAAGGGGTTATATTGGTTACTTTTCTGTTGCTGTGATAAAACACCATAACTGAAAGTAAATTGCAGAGGAAAGGCTTACTTGAGCTGAGAGTTCCAGAGAGGCAACCCATAAGGGCAGGAGAGGCGTGGCAGAAGACAGAGCAGGTAACTGAGGGATCTCCATCTCTCACCACAAATGGGAAGCAGAGAGAGCAAAGTGGAAGTTTGATGAAGACATGAACTCTCAAAACTTGTCCCCAGTGATGCATGGCCTTCCAGCAAGGCCCTCCACATGATTCCATAACCTCTCCAAGCAGTGCCACCAACAAAAGATTTTCTTCAGTTATGTGAGCCTATGAAAGACATCTCTCATTCAAACCACCAAAGGGACTTATTCGTTTTTTCTCTCCTGAAATTAATTCTCCTTTCTATTCACATATGTAAGTAGAAGCCCCATGCCCTACTCTGGGTAGTAAATAGCTCCAGCCAGATACCTGGGATTCCAGTTTGAATACTTCTTTTACATAATGCCCCATTTGCAGTGTGGAACTTACCGTTCATGGTTCCTGGCCCTATGCAGGATCTACTTGCTTCTCTACATTCCCAGTGTGAACTTACTTGCTCATTCACTTCATTTCATCTTAGCTAATTCAGTAACCTTCTAACGGGTCTCCTGCTCCAACCTGAGTCCTCATGTAGTCCATTCCTATTCAGCCAGCAGAGTTAAGGCTTTAAATATCAGTCAGATTCTTTGTTCAATTACTTGCTCAAAGCTTTTCAATGATTCCCTTTTGCATCTTGAATGAAATCCAAGTCCTTTATCGCGGCTGTGCCAACTCTGGCCAGTTCCCCGACAAGGGCTCGGTAGCCTAATGGCAGGGTTCGGCAGCTGTGCCACTTTCGCTCCAACCTAGCAGCATCTTGGATGGTGCCCAGGAGCTGGACTCCACCTCATGCTGCTCTCAGTTGTCACAGGCTCTTGTAAAGCTGATCCTGTGGAAGCTTGGGTACCAGGTGCTCAGAAGAGTTGCATACGGTTGCTAGGAGAGTCAACAGCCCAGTTCTGATTGCACCTGGAGTCCCTGTAGGGAGCCAAGGTCATGCATCGCCTACCTACTGGGGGAAACAGAGGTATTGGCCCTATGTAGACAGTTGGCTGGCAATGTGGGGAGAAGCCTGCTTTTTACTCCATTAATTCTCCTACCTCCAAGCATTGGATGTTTCTATATTACACTAGATTCCTTCAGATCTTCAAGCACAGAAGGTCCACCACCAACTGCACCTTAGAAAGCTATGCACACACTGGCCTCTGCCCTGAGTGGTCTCTGCAGGAATTTCTGCACAGTTCTCCATATTCCTTCTTGTATAAGCCAAAATAGCATTTCTTGGATAACCTTCTCTCAACTTCCTCTGTTATTCACCACTCTTACATACAGAATCCTTCCTTCCTTCATACCAAATAGCACAACAGCCACCTAATAGCCATCCCTTTATGTCTTTGCTTAACATCAGGCTCTCACAAGTTTAAAAAAAAAAATCTAAAAAAAAAAAAAACTAGGAGGGCAGGAACTGTGCCTTTATTTTATTATCATTTTATATCAGCTTATATCACTTTGTATCATTTAAATGTATGCCTTAGTTTTACAGAATCACTAATGGAAAAATACATTCATATTAGCTCTTTCTTATTATTTGTTAAGATTTTTTTAATGACTCACTAAATCAAAACTTATGGGAACCACATGGCTAGACAGTAGTAGATTTCAGATATTCATAATCTAGTTGATATACCAGCTACTGAAGGGCAAGGCTATGTTCCCACTATGGTGGCAGTAGTCCTTGCTCAATAGGAAACTCCCTTATAAGGTTGATGATTGGCACATGGCCACTGAAGTCCTATAATGTAACAGGAAAAGAAAAGTTTGTCCCTTCTCCTCCCCTGAGTATAAAGAAGTAAGTTGATTAATAAAAACTTTATGAATGGCATCAGCAGTTTGTGATCATGAAAAATCATTTTTATTATTATATCATCACTAGAACATAGATTGGCCAGAAAATATCAGATATTCAATAAATATTTGTTGAATCAGTGAAAGTAACGAGGCATGCCTTGTATTGGCATGCCTCAGAAACCTATGCCCTCTTCAGCATTTCTGTCCAATTAACCCAATCTTACTCAATTCTTTCATCAATACGTTGAATAAAGACATAGAGGATATACCTATCACATTTACAAGTGGCAGAAATTGGGAGAATAACACAGTGAATGAGGAACCAAGATTCAAGATTTTATTTGATTAGAATGGTGGATTAAAAATCAACATAAAAGCATTGACAGCATTCCTTTAGTTCCACAAGGGCCACTACTTGAGTACAGTTGTTTCTACAACCAGTTTAAAGAGTTACATGAGCAAATGATGCTGGTGGAAGGAGCCTCAACTCTAAGGGACATGGTATGGCTGTAGAGACAATGGAATGAGGTGACTATTTTGAGTATCACGTGTTGAAGAGTTCTACTAAGAGATTCAATGCAAGAAAACATGTGAAAGTCAGTGTGTCTCCTTGGCAGCATTTAAGAACCCTTAACTGCTGAGGATGCCGGGAAAAGAGGGAAGAACCCATCCCCAGAGCTATTTGCTTAGAAATTCCATAATGATTACAGCCCTTGTAGAAAATGACTGGGATCTAGAGACTTGGGATAGAGGCATCACTGGGTTTATAATTGAAAATCTCAAACTTCAGATCCTTCACAACTCATTGGGTGTGCAGAAAGGCCCACTGTGTAAACAGATAATCAATCTCCAGTGCATAAAGATCCTGCAGGTACTTCCAATAAGAATGGTACCTTCTAAGACAAAACATATTCTCTCTGGATCTTCCCCCATCTCCGGATCTTCCTTTTTTAAGCTAAAAGAATAGATAAAATCACAAGACTAACAATCCCCCACCCCCAAGGAGCTCTATTCTACTGTTCTATAATTCAGCGGCCAAACATTGGTGAAATTTCCAAGGACTTGAGACACGCATGACATTCCCCAAAGTTAAGGGTAAATTATTATATACCATAATGTCCCTGTCCCTGTTGCTAAAATTCCTTCCCTGGTTGAGACATAAACAAGGTCAACCCCCTCTTCTAAGGTCCCAAATATAAACTGAGATATGATTCCATCAAAGTTCACCAGGAAAATCACTGAGTTTATTAGGCTTACAGACTAATGGGTGAGTAGATATGGGCACGAATGAAGGTGAACTTTAAAGTATCCATAACAGAAGATCTGTACCTCATAGGGATGATGGTTTCCACATGGCTGGTAAACGGAACTCTCTCCCCTCATTTTTGCCTACCTATTATTCTCTATCCCCTCCCTCAAGACCAAGGGCAATAAGAAAAATTGTATACCACTGTTTGAGAGGGGTGGCTGGATATTCAGGTAAGAGTGATATGACTCTCTCTACCACCACTACTCTGATGGAGGAAGGTGAAAAAGTTAGTCAACAGACCCAGCCATAATGATCTTTCCTGAGTGGGCCCACCAGAACTCAGGAAGTGGTAGCAGTTTGGCTCAGAAATAATCCTGTCCAATAGTGCCATCATGAAGACAGAGGCATTACATTCCAATGGTCTTTTCCAGTTCAAGTCACTGCATATCTGGAGCATTTTATGAATCACACCCAGAAGGTCTCTGGCTGAGTAATGCCCAGAACAGGGAAGAGCTCTGCAGAAGGTTACATCTTCAACACCAACAGCTTTTTTTCTTTTTCCTTCTGGTTTTTTGAGACAGGGTTTCTCTGTGTAGCTTTGTGCCTTTCCTAGAACTCACTCTGTAGACCAGGCTGGCCTCGAACTCACAGAGATCCACCTGGCTCTGCCTTCTGAGTGCTGGGATTAAAGGCATGCGCCACCACTGCCTGACTTTTTTTTTTAATTGAGGGAGACCAACTCCCTCTTATTACCTCAGGATACTCTTTATTTTTATTTTATTTTATTGGAGCTGAGGATCGAACCCAGGGCCTTGTGCTTGCTAGGCTCTACCACTGAGCTAAATCCCCAACCCCCTCCAACAGCTTTTTTGAGGCTGAAGAGAAGCCAGAGCTATGGGAACAACAGCAAAGGAAAGCCTGAATACTCATTTAGATGTGATGTACTTGCTCCAGGAAGTATGAGCTTGAATGGGTACTGAGCATTGCATTCCATCATCTTTCCTCTTTCAGCTCGTGCTACATGCCCCATGGCTGCTGGAAATACCAGTTGCTGAGAGGCAAAGACTATAAATCCCCTGAGTCAGTGACCCACTTATAATCACTGAGGGCCTAGTCTGAAGAAGAGAAACAAAGGTTTGTCCTTTCTTCTCAATGTCAGAAAATTCCACGTAGAGTCCATAGAGAACAGTTATAAGCACATCATAGGTACGCACTCTCTTGCCATCTTTCTCTCCTCCTTAGAGCTGTTGCCCTGAAGACAGTCTCAAACAGCCTTCTTTCAGCAGTGGCTCCCCTCAGAGCTACTTACAGGTAACTCAATTGGTACAACATTCTGGACCACCTGCTCTCCAGTCCTGATTGTGTTGTTGCCTTCTCACTTTGTCTTGCATGATTTCCTCAAAGCATCCTATTTTTAGCTACTTTTATTCTATTTTTCTTGGCCTTTTGTAACTTTTGGCTCCGTGATATTGTTTTGTTCTCACCTTTACTTTCTTTGGGAGCTCCACTAACTTCTGACATTTCTTTCTGTCATCCCCCCCCCCCTCCTTTGAACCATCTATTTCCTTTTGAGCTCTTTTCTAGAAAGATTATACTGTGTGTGATGTCTGTAAGAATTTGGAAAACAGTTCAGATTGAACCAAGTAAAACTGCATCCTTGTGGTCAAGTTTCAATGGTTAAACTTAGTGTTTACCTTGAGTTTCCTTCAAATTTGGGGTTCATGGTTCTTGTTGAATGTGTTGTTCTTCTCTTTTTGGCTTTTAATTTTTATTTTTCTATCCACACTCTATCATTCCTATGCAAAGATTCTGTAATTGTCCCCTTTTAGAGTATAATAAGTTGTGTGTGAGTCAAGTCAATTACTTTCTAAAGAATATTAAGAAGTAGGAGAAGAGCCTCTCAGTCAACCTTTGAGAACACTCTGGAGGACTTCTCACAACACGGCATCCCTTCTTAACTAAAATCATCCTCCCCTTTAGGTGCTTAGTGGATGCCTAAATTCATACATAACAGATTCCCTAAAAGCAAAGCCTAGGAAGGTAGTCTTTGGGTCAAAAACCTATAATGAAATGGGAGAAGATGGGTAGAGCAGAGGAAGAAGCCAAGTTTCAATGTAGACCCCACCCAATTCTTCAGAGAGCACTGAAGTATAAATAATGTCACTAATCATAAGCACCAGTAGCTCATCAAGGCCTGAGCCCTGGCCCATGCTTAGGCTTAGGTGTGACCTACCTGTTATTCCTATACAAGATGGCTGCTCTCATGCTGAAGATGTTCCCTGAAGAAGGTAACTCACACTCACAACAGCTAAAAGATGGACGCACTGGTCTGGTGCCTGAAGTCTGGGCTTTCTGTTACCTGCTCTCCCCTTTGCAGCCCTCAGTAGTCCCTGGGACAGCCAGCCATTCAGCAGTGGTTTGAGGAAAGGAATGCCTTGCCTTCTTGTTTCTCCTTCTATCCAAAGATATAAGGATATACTCTACAGGACCCCCCATTCTTCTGGATTTTGGGTCACATTCATGGCATGGTCTTTCATGATGGAAACACTTGTCTTAGTTAGGGAAGCCTGCATCCTGATCAAGGCATAAAATGAGCTCTGTCTGCTTGGTCCATTTTTGATAGAAATCTTCATATTTTGTGGGAAAAGGTTTGGTGGTTTCTTTGCTTTTTTCCAATATGACCTGTGTTACTTGTTTGAGATGGTATCTCATGTATTTCAGACTGACCTCAAATGAACTATGTAGCCAGGTTACCTGGAATTGAAACAGACCTGGGCCACCACAGTTCTGAGGATCAAATCTAGACCTTGGTGCATGCTTGGCAAACATTCTGCCCATTGAGTTGAATTCCAACATGGCATAGTTTTTCTACTTTCCTTTATGTGGTGTTTTCAGAGATGCTTGGGAAAGGCTAAGGGCCACACACTCGTAGTCTAAAATAGAAAACTCTCCCTCCACAGATCTTTTTTTCTTATCTTTGTACACTGAGCACTATACCATACACACAAAGTATGGTCTATAAAACATACATAAAGAATAAAAATTCTGGCAAAACACTGTTCCATTTTCCTGGCTTTATATAAAATTTATTCTTCTGACAACACTTCTTAGACTCCATAGTATTTGGTACTGCTGATCCCTAAATGTTCAGACTTGGTTGCAATCCACACACATGCCCATCATTGTACAGAATTCCTTTGTGTGACTCCAGCAAAATGTGCTTTTCTATTTTGCTAGGCCCACATTTGGTTTCTGTGTTGTTGTTGTTGTTGTTGTTGTTGTTGTTGTTGTTATTGCTGTTGTTGTTTTTCTTCACCTTTCTACTATTGAAATAGTGCTACTTGTGATGTTCTTGCTTTCCTCCTGGTGAACTCTCCAAGGGTTTCTGTGGGACATACATATGAATGGGATTCCTGGATTGATGGATTGTAGTGTT
The DNA here is from genome assembly GCF_903995425.1 of Onychomys torridus. Taxonomy (NCBI): domain Eukaryota; kingdom Metazoa; phylum Chordata; class Mammalia; order Rodentia; family Cricetidae; genus Onychomys; species Onychomys torridus. The sequence goes on along the minus strand of NC_050451.1, from coordinate 59,591,746 downwards.
TTCATATTCTCAGCCTTACTAGGTGTTTTAGTCAGGGTTCTCTAGAGGGACAGAGGCAATGGGATGTAATTATAATGGGATTTATTAGATTGGCTTACATGATCAGAGGCTAGATAGTCACACAAATGACTGGCTATAAGCCAAGAGCCAAAGAAGTTAATTTCTGCTTTGCTCAAGAATCTGGAAGCCTCAGAACAAGGGGAATTAGTAATGCAGCCCAAACTCAAGGCTAAAGAGCTCGAAGCTCCCTGCATAGTTGCTTTTGTGAATGTCAAGAGTGGAAGAAGCTGGAGTCTGATGTCTACAGGCATTCATTGACAAAAAAAAATCACAAAGGTGCATGCTAAAAAAGAAAGGTGCTTGCACAGTAGCTGCAGGCATCCTCTTTCTACTTTTAGTTCCAACCGAGCCCCACACTCAGCTCACCAACCCACGTATCAATTGGAAACACTCTTACACATCCCCATAATTGTGTCTTTCTAATTTTCTCAATATCTCTCAACCCAGTCAAGTTTGCAAGCAAGATTAATGATCACACTAGCTAATGCCAAGCCATTGCCCAAGCAAGTTTTCCTCTGTTTAACATTCCCACGCCCCGATTAACTTGGTATTTTCAAATTTTTTAATTATTGCTTATCTAAGACAGAAACAAATTATATCATGGTATGATTTTAATACATACTCCATAATTACTAGAGAAGCTGAGCATCTTTTACAAAAATGCATGTATTGGCTGTTCAAACTCTCTACTGTAAAATGTCAATTTCTGCCTTTCGTCCCATTTGTTTTTTGGACTGTTAGGTATTTGCTGTTTATCAAGGGGTTCTTTATTGTGTTGTGGACAGTGAAGGGATGCCAGTTAAATGTGCTGCAAGTTTCAATTAGTGGCATTTCTTTTTATTCTCTCTGTGGTCTTTCCATAACTAGAAGTTATTAATTTTAATGTGCCCTGCTTTTACAATCTTTTTCTTTATCATTGGAGTTTTTGTGTGTTGTGTTTAAGAAATAACTATCCTAACAGTCATAAAGAGATCCACATTTCATAAACTTTTATCTTTCACATTTAAGACTTTAAACCATCTGGAATTAATTTTTGTATGTGGTGTGAAGTGGGAATCTATTTTTCACATTTTTTTTTTTTTGCATTTAAAGGACTAGTTCCACATATTGAAGACCTTATTTTTCTGCACTGATCCACTCTGCGACTTCTCAGTTCCCACAGAACACAACAGCACCACAAGTTCTTAGTTGTATTGTCAGTGTATCTGCCTATCCTTGCATAAGGACCACATTCTTTATTTTATATGTTAATATTTGATGTTGTTATCTGATCAGGCACATGCTTCTCACACCCTTGCCCATATGTTTCAGGAATGTATTGACTTTTCATGACCTTTTTATTAACCTTATAAATTTTATGATCAGTTGTTCAAGTTCCTTGAAGAACTTAGGATTTAGTTTGGAACTGGATGCAACAATTTGGGAAGGACTGGTATTTTTATGATATTAAATCCCATCTATGAATGTAGTTTAACTCTCTAGTTTTCAAGGCCATTTTTGTCCTTCAATAAAACTTTGTATTTTTTCTCAAAAAAATAAGGAAAACAGATGTTAGCTTTCCATTTCTGCTCAGCAATTTCTTTCTATTCCTATGTATGTACTCCACAGTATGAATAATTTACCTGAGTCTCTGCTTTCTCCACTGTCAATGGAAATGCTGTACCTATCAAATAAGGTTGTCACAAGGATGCACAGGTATGTAGATATATAGATAAAATATATATTTGTACATGAAAGTGCTTAGAATAGTGTCAAGCCCATTATAAATATGTTTGCTTTTATTGTTCCTAAATATCTTTTCTTATTGTAAGCAATATTGGTAGTTGCAAAATTGTACATTTAACATGTTCTCATATCTATAGATAGGTAAATACATGTTCAAAATTTGTGTCAAAATCCAAAATCTAATAAATTATTTTATTAATGCTAATAATTTTAGTGTTATTTTGAGCTTTTTAAATAGCATCTGATAATACTGGGTTTTTTTCTTTCTAGTTCTTCAATATTTGATTTCCTTTTTCTTGCCTAATTACTTTGGCCGAGACTTCCATTATATTATTAAATATAAGTCATCACAGCAAAAATCCTGTCTTGTTCCTAACTTTACAAAAGAAGATGTTTTATGTCTTGACAGAATAAAATATTGCTTAATGATTTTGGGTAGACAAAACAGATCAGGCTAGGAAAAGTATCTTATATTTTGAGTTTGCCAAGAAGTTTTACCATGAAAATGTTACTGGTTTTATTAAATGTTTTAACTTGTCCTAGTGGTCAATTACATTTACTTTCTAATTTTGAACTAGCCTAACATTGTCCTATAATGATAATGCAAACTCAATTATCATGAGTTGTCTTTGGTTAGATTCCATTGGATAGTCTGTTTAGGAATCCTCTATCAATTATCATACATAGACTTACAACCTTCTTTCCCTAAGCTGACATTGTCAGGTTTTTCATATTGAGGATATAGAGCAACTCTCTGGAACACTTTAAGTTGGGAATTATCTGTTCCTTGCAATATATTATATATATTATATATATGTATACATACATACATGTAATATATTCTGATCACAGTTTATACCCTAATTCCTCCCAGATCCTCCTCACCAACTCACATAGTTTGTAGAACTCGTTGTGCCTTGTGTGAATCAGTATGCCAGAACATCTGTAACTTTCTTGGGCAAATTGTAGACCATTTTATTCTCCTTACAATTTACCATCCTCCATGTTTTTTTTTTTTTAATTCTTAGTCGTTTTATGGTTATCTCTACTACATTCTCATCTCTGCTGCAGTGATACATATGAATCCTTGAATCCTTCAACTTGATGTGTTTCTTCATTTCTTCTTCCTTTTTATCCTTGGTCAATCTTGCAGAAGTGTGCCAATTTTACTAGAATTTTCATAGAAGTACTATTGTACTATTTTCCATTACTCTATTCTATTAAACCTATTTTACATTTTCTTAGTTTTTGCCTTGTGTTTACTAATTCCTTTACTTCTTTGAGTTTTTTTTTTTCAATTATTATTATCCGCCTTTCCAGTAGAGTGCTTACTTGATTTCTTTTCAGACTCTCCCCTGTAAACATTCAGGCTATAATCTTGTTTATAGGCATCAGTGTAACTGTCTTACTCCCCATGAGGATTTATAAGCAACCAATTGTTGCTGGGGGAGGGAGCTCACAAGGTTCCACTTTTCTCTAAAGATCTACAAGCAGTTAAAACAGTTACTGAGGGGGAAGGAGAGACATTTTCTTCAATAGTACAGTCACTAGTAAGTTTCTCATAATAACTATAAATAATAACCTCTGACCCATCCTCCTGAAAGTAGACCTAACCAAATCCATTGCTTCACCAAGAGAGGAAGAGGAGGAGGAAGAGATGGCATGAAAATAGAAGGGGGCAAGTTGGGAAGGGAAGTGGAATCAGCTGGAATGAGAAGGCTCAAGAAAGTGTGATGGAGATAAATATGATCAAATACATTATATAAATGAAAAGGTTATCATGAAACATATTGTTGTGGATAAGTGATACTTGGTAAGGAAAAAAATTTTAAGTTTTGATTTATATATTTTCTCCATGATTTTAAGCATATTTATCAAAAGCTCTTTTACTTTTGATGTAGTTTATCCAATATTATTCATGTGCATGTAATTTCATTGTTTCTTTTTTTCCTTTTATTAAGAAAATTTTTTCATTCATTTTACACACCAATCAAAGATCCCCCTCTTCTCTCCTCCCACCCCCCAATTTCATTGTTTCTTAAGAACACTGCTTGTAAGACATAGATTCATTGTATAGTGTCTAGTATTTAATTAGTTTTATAAATGCACTGTGTGTGCTTGCAAAGAATGTACATTCTCCAATTACTGGGGGCGTCCTGCACATGTTTCTCACACTGTGATACCAGAAACAACTTCATCATTACTGATTTCTTCACCTCCTTGACCTCTCAGTCACTAAGAGAGCAAGAGATAAAACTCTCCAAGTTATATGAAGGATCTATCAATTTGTTTGTAGTTCAGTCAGTTTTTCCTCTATATACTTTGAAGCTGACTATAAGATGCATTAGAAGTTAGAAATGTTACTGACAGAAAATTAAACCTTTATTGGTGCGTAGTGAGCTTTTCTTTATCCCCAAAAGCATTTTAGGACTTAAAGGCCATTCTATCTGAGATATAATTATGTCTATAATTATATCCTGTGCCAGCTTTATTTTAGCATTTGTCTGTTTATGGTGTTTTTGCTCCCCTTTGATTTAAACCTTTTTATATCCTTGTATTTTAACATATATCTTCTAAATGGCATGTATCAGAACTTTGCATTGTTTTGATATACATTTTGAACACATTTTGGCATTCTTTATCATTCACCAGAAACATTTAGTCTTTATGTATTGACTGTGGTTTCTCATATATTTAGGGCAGTTTTTTTTATCATTTTTTTAAACTGGGTTCTCCCTTGGTTTCATTTTTCTTAAGCTAATTTTGGACTAACTCAATATTCATAGTTGTTAAATATGTTCAGTTAAGTCTAACAGTCTTAGCATAAGGAGCAAGAAATATTGGATATCAAGGTGGTATGTTACTGGCATGAGCTTGAGATAGCCCCCCTCAATAACTGTACTACAGCAGGCATGAGGAGAAAGGAGACAGGCTGCCTATCTTCCTCTCAGACCACAATCATTCTGAATGTTTAAAACCCTCCATCCATATCCTGATTTATAAGAACCTGTGCTGTCTTTTTAAACCCCACAGATCAGGCATAATGAACATGGATTTTTTTTACAGTCAATATTCATTTAGATTTGACCATCTTTTGCACTTTTTGCTCACCAACCCTTCTAGTGTATTGGAACCTACTTTTAAAATCATTCTTCTTCCTAAATTGAGGATCCTTAAATGTTCCTTTAGTAAGGCATTTGTCAATAAACACATGCTGGTTTGATAGTCTAGAACTTTCTTTTTGTGCTCCTCATTCTTAAAAGATGTTTCCCCAGCATCCTGTGTTGTCAATCATGCAGCAAGAGAAAAGTACAAGTCTCATCCCCTGAGTTTCAGAATCTGATTGCTACCTTTGAGAAACTATCATCAGTCTAGTTCTCTCCAATTTGTGGTAATATGTCTTTTCCTCCTGGATACTTTTCTAAACTCCTTTGTCTTTGGGGTCTGTTTTTCCCCCACTGGAGCAAAACTGGGCATGGGTTTAATGAAGTTGGGCATTGTTTTCTTCCATTCAATCAGAAAAGCTCTATGTACTTATAAAAACAAAATGGCCTCTCCTCTCTTTTCTCTTTAGTTTATTTTGATATCTTTTTATATTCCAAGATCTCTCAACTTCATATCTGTCTTGCAATTTACTTATCTTCCCTTTAATTACCCACTAAGTTATAGCATTACATAAAAACTTTTTTTTTTGTTTCTACAAGTTTTATTTGGTTCCTTTTCAAACTCTCCTCAATTACCATAATTTTGGAGGAGAGGTATTAGCACACTTTCATTGCCTCTTTTACTCTTTCAAGTGTATAAACATCTTTGCTTTGATTTCTCTATCTATTCCTAAATCCTATTCCAATATTTGAGGTCCTAGTACATCTGATTCTGCCAGATTGTTGGTGTTAACTTTGACTAATAGTGGTTGGTATCCTCATGAATTTACAGATTTCTCACTGTAAACTGGTATTCCCAGGATTATGAACCACAGGTCATCCACAGAGCCTGTGCTAGAGCAGCAGAGGACACAGATATAAATAAGATCCCTGACCCCAGATACTTGCACTTCACTAACAGTATTCAGAGATATGCATAAATAATTAAAATCCTAGCAACTACATGGCCAAGTACCTTTTGAAGATTATGATACTGTTTTGAAAGTTGGAAATTTCATGACTCAACAGAATCTTCATGTCACATCTTGCAGATAACTAATATTAACTTTTCTTAAACCTGTGAGAGTACAACCTTTCCATTCTACATGGATGGCCTCTTTCTGTTTGCTCAGGCTAAAATCTGTGTAATTATCCCAATATTTTTGTTCTAATTTCATGACTAATCTTGTAGGAAATGTGGTTGGTTCTACCCTCAGACTACATCCAGAATATAAATATTCTCTGCCTTGCCTTCACTGCACACAGGGTGAGTTCCCCTCTCCCACCTCTATCCTTACATCATGTCACAGTGTCCTAACACAATCCCTCCCCTCAACCCTTGCCCCCTCATGCTTCATTGGACATTATAGAAGATGTGATCTCCTCAGAGCCCAAGGCAAGGCTGTCATGTCAAGTCTGATTACCATAGTTAGATTCCTAGTATATACATGGTAGAAGGAGAGAATTGACTTCCAAATGTTGTCCTATGACCTCCAAGTGCACACACTGACTAAAATACAATACAATAAAATAAAACTGTAAAAGGACCCCATGGCGGATTGTATGAGCCTTTGATACAATCCTGTTTACCAAGTCCTGAAGGACTCATAGTACCCTTCTGCTTGTTCTAGCTGCATGTGCTCCTTTTCCCTTACCTTTGGGCACCTTCCTGCCTCTACACCATGTGCCTGATTCTCTCTCTGCTCACACTACTCTTAGGCAGTGTGGTGGTCTGAATAAGAATGGCCCCCGTAGCCTCATATATCCAAATACTATGTCACTAGGTAGTGGCACTATTTGAAAGAAGTATGGGGTATGGCCTTGTTGAGGTAGGTGTAGGCTTGTTAAAGGAAGTGTGTCACTGGGGGTGGGCGTTAAGGTTGAAGCCAGACCTAGTGACTTTCTCTCTGCGGCCTTTGGATCCAGATACAGAACTCTCAGCTAGCTACCATGTCTGCCTGAATGCTGTTGTGCATTATGAAATAATGGACTAAACTTTGAAACTATAAGCCAGTCCCAATTAAATGTTTTCTTTTATAGAAGTTTCCCTTGTCATGGTGTCTCTTCACAGGGATAAAACAGTGACTAAGTCATGCAGGTATGATCTCACCATGCCCCTTCTCCACTTAAAAGTCCTACAGATGCTTTTGTCACCCTGAAGAAAGAGAATACCCATTTCTAATTATAACTACCTTTCTTTGTCAGTCTTTTACACTGATTTATGATTTTCTCCAAGAATTAATGTAATATAACACAAAGTAATCTACTTATCATTTGCCTCTGGCTTCTCTCTCCCACTGGAATCCAAACCCATGAAAGCGAACAGAGTACTCACTTATATTTTGTTCAGCCACTTTCCTTTGCACAGAAAACAGCACCTAACACTTAGCTTGATAACTACTTATGAAATCAAAACTGGACACAGCTGGCTGAAGGCACTGTGCATAGCTTCATAAAGAAGGTGCTTTGGGCAAATGAATACAAGTAGAGCCTCCAGAATAGTTGCAAACACTGCAGCGCTGCAGTGGCTGATGGCTGACCTTGGTCAAGTCTCAGCCCCGCTCCCTCAACTGGGCCTTGATTGCTCATACATTTCAGACTGAGATTACTAAGAGGGTCTTCAAGGTCTGAGGAGCAGAAGGACTATGTGCTGGGCTCCTAGTTTCATAAAAGTCACTTGTAGATATCCACCATCTTGATAAGGTTTCACTCAAAAGTGTTGTATTGCTAACTATGAAAGGTGCCAACACCTCTCTTTGTGGTGGTTCGTTGATGATGCTGTTCCTTATGGGGTGCTGGGCATTGAACACAGGGCCTCTCAAATGCCAAGCAAGTACTCTCTCACTGAACTATATCCCTACCCCTCATCTTGGTGGTCTCTAAGTCACTTGCCACTCACTAAGCATCAGAGAACTACAAGCACCACCCAAGCAAGGAACATGAGGGCCTGTGGGATTTCCACGTGGAGAAAAACACCTGTTTGGCTCACTCTGCTCTGAGATGGAATAGGTAAATCCCACCTCTTACAACAAGAAACCTAGTCTGGAATCCCAAATCTTGCTGCAGCCAGTGGCTGTCCTCTGCATGCAGGTGTGGGAGAGCTGTGAAATCCCCACACACCCTGTAGTTTAGTGGATGCAGAATGGAGCCGACAGCCAGGCTTGGAAAATTCAGCAGGTGTCAAAATGCAGTTTGTTCAACTTCCCGGACAAATTAAGAGCCAAGGATTCCAGCCTCACACTAATTAAATCATAAGAGAAAATGATGGAGTGAAGAAAAGAGACACAGGAGTAGTTGAAAGCCGCCGAAAGTCTGTGCTAATGATAGCTGATTTCACATTAGCATGAATGCCTTCGGTTACCCGTGGAAATGTGCTGAAGCAGGAGCTTTTGTCAGGGCAAATGCATCTGTGAATAAACGAACAATATTCATGTCGAAGGAGTCAGCAATTTGTCACCAACTCGGCCTCTACTTTCAGAGAGCGTGAATAACTTTTGGAGTGAGAAGATTAAAACTGTGTTCTTACACATGCAACTCTGTGACATAAGAAAGTTCAGAATCCGTAGATCTGTGTATGTGACACTCCAATAGCTCCGGAATTGAATGTTTGCAGCATTCAGGATCAGTTGAACACTCTCCTCCTTTGACTTACACCCCAAGGGAAGCTGTTTCTGCAGACTCCCCCAGCATGTCCAAGCTATCACTCCACAGGGCCTGTGACACTGAGACTCATGTTGTCACGCTCCCACCACACTTCAGGCTACAATGGTCACCGTTTAGATCCTGAAGGTTCTTCTTGGAGTACAGCAATCCAATTACAGTCCACGATACCCCATGGAAAGCCTGGCTCTCAGGACACATAAGCAACAGCTAGAGCAGCATTTCTCAGCATGTGGGTCATGACCCCTTGGGGGGGATCAAATGACCTTTGTACAGGGGTCACATATCAGATATCCTGCATGTCAGATATTTACATTATGATTCACAACAGTAGCAGCATTAGGAATGTTGGTTGGGAACCACTGTGTTCAAGGGAGAGGTGGACGTCTTTGCTCTGAGAGTGTTGGTGACATGATCCAACCACACACACACACACACACACACACACACACACACACACACACACGCACACGCGCACGCACACACACACACACACTATACTCATACACTGTGGAGAAGACAGTACATTCTGGGCCCAGGTCCACATAACACAAAAGCATCACCAGTGTTACCACCATTTGATAACTGTGACCAGCTCACGTGTCCTGGTCTGTGGGGCCAGGCTGTTGAGAATGTCAGAGTGAAGGCCTTACACCCTGACTTCTTCCTTCTGAGTCCCTTTCAAGTTTCCCTTCTGCAACCAGAGATGACCACAGCAAGGTCTTTCAAGGTCATTTCCTGGCACAGAATGAGTTAATCTGAACAAGGGGGTGGGGGAGAATCTTGATTCCACATCAGATGCTGCCTCTTTGCCCAGGAGTCTCGATTTGTTTTCCTGCTGAACATGACAGTTTGTAAATAACAGAAAATAAATATATGTTGTTGTTTTTTACACTTAGTACCATGACAGCCGAAAGAAGTTTGGAATGGCAGTCTGCATTAGGCCGACAGCTTACATTTAGAAAGCCAAGGAAGAGGCAGAAAGTATACTCAACAAATTGATGGTGAGGCTAGAGAGAGGCTGTTGTCACCCAACCCGTCCAGCCCCACTCCCACCCCTGCCACTTTGGCTCTGTTCCCCCACACAAAAGCATGCATACCCCAGATATTCTCCTGACAAAACACTGTGGGACACAGTGGTGGGCTACATCCTGTCCGCTCCTCATGTCTCTGCAGGCCAGCCAACACAGGGGCTCACACGCCCATACCTGCCAATTCAATAGTATCAGCTACCTTGCTCACTGTTGTGAAAAAAAAAAACAAAAACAAAAACAACACAAACAAACAAAAAACCTAACTGAAGAACTTTAAAGGGGAAGAAATTCATTTTGGCTCACAGTGTGGGAGACACAGCCCATCACAGTGGAGAAGACTTGACTGCGGGACCCTCTCCTGTCAGCAGAAAGCTGAGGCAAGACTACCTCATACTTAGTGGATCAAGAAGCAGAAATGAGCATGGGCCCAAAGCCGAACCAAGCGATCACCCTCAAGCCCCACCTCTACAGCCCTACGTCTGCCAGGTAAGCACCATATTTAAAAAGCTTTCCAACCTCCCCAAACAGTGCTACCAACAGGGAACCAAGGGTTCAAAACGTTACATGGTTTAGATAGACATGTAGACAAACATGTGCCCATATATACATGATGTATGCATATGCATGTGCAAACACACACACACACACACACATAGAGACAGAGAGAGAGAGAGAGAGAGAGAGAGAGGAGAGAGAGAGAGAGAGAGAGAGAGAGAGAGAGAGAGAGAGAGAGAGAGAGAGAGAGAGAGACATGTACACATGAATTCTCTCACACACTTTTTCTTTCCCTGAAACTGTGTCTCTGGTATTTTCATTCTTCCTTTGTTACGGCTTCAATGTGAAAAGTCCTCCATGGCCTCCTGTGTCTGAACATTTATTATAGCTGGCAGAGTTGTTTTGGAAGGCTGGGGAAACTTTAAAAGGTTTTAAAGGTTCCCTGCTGGATGGAATGGTCATGGGAGTGAGCCTTGAGGCCTGATAGCCTGGCTGTATTTCCTGTCCATGCCCCGTTTTCTGGATGTAGTCACAATGTGGCCAGCCACCTCAGACACTCTGTCATGCTTTCCCCACCATGATGGAATGAACCTTTGAGAAACAAAGCAAAACAACAAAACAATACAAAACAAAAAAGAAACCTTTCTTCCCTAAGTTGTTTTTGTGAGGATTTTCTCAAGTATTTTGTCACAGTAATAAGAAAAGTGGCTTTCCTAGGGTTTCTATTGCTGTAATAAAATACTATGATCAAAAGCAACTTGGGGGGAAAGGGTTTATTTCAGCTTACACTTCTGTATCACGGACGATTGACAAAAGAAGTCAGGGCAGAAACTCAAAGCAGGTTACTGGAGACAAGAGATGATGCAGAAGCCATGGAGGAAGCTCCAGTGAGTGCTCCCCTATGGCTTGCTCAGCCTGCTTTCTTTTCTTTTCTTTTTCTTTTTTTTTGTTTTTGTTTTTGTTTTTTGAGACAGGGTTTCTCTGTGTAGCTTTGTGCCTTTCCTGGATCTCGCTCTGTAGACCAGGCTGGCCTTGAACTCACAAAGATCCGCCTGCCTCTGCTTCCTGAGTGCTGGGATTAAGGGCATGCACTGCCACCACCCAGCTCAGCCTGCTTTCTTATCATCCAGAACAACCTCTCAGGGTTGGCATCATGGCACCTAGTGCACTGAGCTGAGCCCACCCTTATTGATCACAAATCAAGAAAATACACCAAAAGCTTACCCACAGACAAATCTAGAGAGGGCATTTTCTCAGTTGAGGTCCCCCCATTCCAAATGAGTCTAACTTGTGACAAGTTGATAAAATTCTAGCTAGCACAGTAGCTAAAACATCACACTTGGGATGTCCCTAACTAGCCCTTTGCTAGCAAGGACATATTGTTAGTGGGTGAAGAGCTGAAGCAAGTCAGGAGGCCAGTTAGTACTCCAGAGAGGTATATGAGGTAAGAGGAAGGATATAGTGAGAGACAAAAAAAGAAGAGAAAATGTTTTAATACCAGGGCAGAGAGAGGTACATAGATGAGGTATTCCTCTCTTCCTCTGCAATTAGATTGTAGAAAAATGGAGAGCAGATATGCCTGGGACACAGAAGGGGGGATGAAGAGAAGATAAATATGGAAGCAATAACCAACCTATAAGTTCCTATAAGATTCTGAAGACACTTAAACTTATCATGATGTTTCAAATGCCCAGAACACACAATCAATGTTATTTACTCATTCTTTCTCCTTATTGTTGACATTCGTACTCATTGTTGAGTAACATTTTGACATCCATACACCAAGGATATGACATCCCTTTGTTGTGGTTGGGACCAGTATCCAGGATATATAAATGAGATGGAGCCCCATACATTGATGAGACACAGGTGAAGGAGGAGATACAGAGGTGAAAAACCCCCTTCTCTTAAGGTCAGATGGTAGGTCAGGCTGCTTCTTCATCAATGTAAACCAAGGTCCTGCTGGTTGGCAGAGATGCTAGGCTAACCTATACCAAGAACATTGTACTACCCAGACCTGCAGAAGGAAGGCAGGAGCAAACAAGGTGCTCCAGCCACATATGCCGGCTCTGTCTGGCTCAAAGCCAGCCTGACTGCCCCATTGGGTGGGGCTTCCACTTACCAAGGTCGCTTTGGAAATTCTGCTTTCAAATTGTTTCCCTGGTTCAATCAACTTTCACATTCATAATACAACAGAGATCTGCAGGCCACCGAGCTGAAAGCATCTGTGGCTTTTCATTTCCTGGCATGATTAGGGGGATAATCACTGTGCTTGGAAAAATAATAAAGCCAGAGTCTGACATGGGATCAAAGCTAAGAGTCCAGCCACACAGGCCAGGAGTTGAGGTGCAATGACACAAGGGCTTAAGCCTTCCCTGGGGGCAGAGAAAGAGGAACACTCCTGCAGTCTGTGCAGAAGGCTGCAAATCGGGGTTGTGGGCCTAGCATCAGCCCCAACTGAGCAACGTGGAAAGTGTCTCCCACCCTGGCCTTCTGGCCATACAATTGGAAAGGCTTAGAACAGAGCATGTGGACTAGAGGGAACACCAGAGGCTCTTCCATAATAGGGAAGAGAGAATAGAGATGGGAGGAGCCAGCTGCTATCTGCTTGGAGCTGGCCTCTGGCCCCTGAGGAGGAGCTAAGTTGTCCAAACAGCAGATAGCAGACAGAAGCCAGGATGTCACTCAGTGTGGCCACACTAAGCTGTCTCCTAAAAAGTAACATGGAAGGGTAAAGGAGAGAATCCTGGGATAGAGCTGAAGGAAAGAATGTTGGCTCTGACCTCAGACTGAGGGGCTGAGAAGCTAATCTGTCCCCTCACTCACCTGATATTGAAGCAATCTCAGCCCTGCCTCTCTGACAGGACACAGCACAAGAGGTGTGAGATCCTGAGATCCAAATACAGAGACATCCAACCATCTCAACGATCTGCAGAGTACAAGACTCTACCTGGACTGCTGGGCTGGCTGGGTTACATCCAGAGGAACCCAAAGATGGGGCACATAAGAAACAGAGGTCATTGCAAAAGATGAGGAGGAAGGAATGTAAGAACCAGAGGCTGTGGATGACTACAAGGAAAACATCTTCTGAATGTATTAAGACAGGTGCACACATGAACTCATAGCATGCACACAATCTGTGCAAACCCAATCCAGACCAAATTCCAGCATGGGGAGAGGGCACACAACCCCACCCTCCACCATGGAGAATTTAGCAAGAGTCAGTTTCTGGGAAAGGAAAGATCAGTTTTTCTCTAAGAATGTGACCACCTATAAGATAACCACACTCCAGTGGAAGACTAGACATCCCAAAATCTTTTGGGCAGCACAAATTGGTCTTAAAAGACTTTTAAAAAATAAAAGGACAGTTGGGGCTACATAGAGAAACCCTGTATTGAAGGAAAAAATATATATAAAGAAAGAAAACAAAAACACAAAGTCCCTCCCTGCTGAGTGCAGAAGTCCTTCAAGATGTGGGTTTCCTCAGCCCCTGGGATCCTGCATTGGACTTAGAGGTGCTGGAGTCAGAGAGATCCAAGCAGAGGGCCAGCAATGAAGGCAGCTCTCCACATGCCTCTGAGACCACAACAGAATGGGCCACGCCCGAGAACTGGGGCTGTACATCTGGTTCTGCTATGTGTTGTTGAGACAAGCCAACACACCCAAAGAAGCAGACTGCTCTTGCCTTGTTTTGTTCCCATACGGGCCCCACATCTTTCACTTGTGAATCAAAGATTTGGACCTGGTTATGTCTTGTGGCCCTTGAAATGTTCACCCTGAATCTAGTTCAAGAACAGAGTCTTTTTGGAGGTCAGAACATTTGAGAGGGACTTGCAAGACATTGTTGCATTAGAAGTAATTCCCTCTCTCTCTCTCTCTCTCTCTCTCTCTCTCTCTCTCTCTCTCTCTCTCTCTCTCTCTGTGTGTGTGTGTGTGTGTGTGTGTGTGTGTGTGTGTGTGTGTATGTGTTCTCATCTCTGTATAATCCCCATAAAAGTGGAAATTTCTTCTCACCCACCTCTATGTCACTAACACAAGAATGTCTGACGTCTACAGGATGAAATGCTATTGATGGAATGCAAGAATGGTAATCAATATAAGCCAGGACTTTAGAAACTATTTAGCCAGACTCACATGTGTGCATAACATCTCTTCAAAAATGCAGACAAGAAATGGTGAGGAAGCCAATCCACAACCTGGTTTCAAGCTCTAGCAGGTAGGTTATCAGTGTTCCTTTGCACACGCCCATTTGGTAGTAAGTAGGCAGAAACACTGAAATATCACCCTCTTCAACCAAGAGCCAGGAACTACGCCCGGCCCCTGTTATTTATCCACAGAAATCTGAGTTAACACAAGACCACTGAGGACAGAAGCCAGGCCAAGCTAAAAGGAAAATGTGCTTTTAGCAAAAGTAGGTCAAAGTGAGTATTTATAAGATATAGGGACTCGTGAGTTGGTTTCTTAAGTCAGAAAGAAATCTACATATCCAGACTGAGTAGTCAGTTTATCAAGAAGAGCTATTTTTCAAGGTAGTAAGTTACGTCTGCTTCAGGGTATCTCAGGAGGAACACCAACAGCCAGTCTGTAGAGAGGCTCAGCTCTGAATTTGGAGCCTCCAGGGCTCCCTAAGCTTCTGTCACCCTCCCAACCCTAAAGAAAGGAGACCCCACAGGCTTGGGCTGCAGCCTGTGCAGGTTTGGGACCTGCACAGAAGTGACCTATGGAGGAGGGGGCCCAGAGGCAGAAAGCCAAGAGCAGGACCAAAAGGGGGTTCTCCCCCACATACCACAGTTCAGGTCAGCCTGCTAGAGCATGGGGCTGTGCTTTGAGATGGGCTCCCTCACCATTTCTTGCCTGCATATTGTGAAGAGATGTTATGCATCACAATGTAGGAGCAGCTGGGAAATCAGAGTGGCTGTCCAGGAAAAAAAAAAAAAAAGGAGTCTCTGTAAGGAAATCTACTCTCAATGTTGCATGAAATTAGGGAGCAAGAATGCTCTGAAAGCCTACAGTGAAGTAAGAGCTGGTCTTCCTTCTGGAGGTCAGAATTGTTTGTGGAGGTGATCCAGGTACAACTGACTTCAGACAATGGAAGCCGCTCCCTGGCCATCTGAGGAACACAGACTGACCCACGGCTGTGCTTACCAGCTGTCCCCCTAAGGCAGAGAACTGACCCATGCAGAGCTACATCTTGGGATGCAGCTCAGTTGGTAGAAGGCTTACCCATATGTATGAGGCCCTGGTTTTGATCCCCAGCACCCCAGAAACTGGGTGTGGCTATACACAGGTGTAATCCCAGCATTCTGGAGGTAGAGACAGGATGATGAGGAGTTGAACTATATACAGAATTTGAGGCCAGCCTGGGCTATCTACAACCTTACCTCACCAAACATAAAAAGCCGAAGGAGTTTCTTAACTCTTCAGTTTTCTCATCCATAAAACGTAGCTGCTAACTAAAACACACCTCTATGCATGACAAGAGAGGGGAGTGAGTGGGGGAGTAAGATGAGGTACCAAGACTCGGACTTTCTAAACATGAAGCCAATCAAGTAATTAGGAGGGCCACCCACTATGTCCCCGCCTGTTCTTTACCAAAGACAGCAGTGAGATGTTTGTGTGCCATGTTCTAGGTTTTGTGGAAGAAAGAAAGGCCAGAAGGTCTTACGGTGTGAGGCAGGGGCATGAGCACTCACATCCTCACCTCCAATTATGTCTTCTTTCCTTTCTCCATGGGAAAAGAGCCCCTTCACAGCACCTACAGGCCAGCTCTCAGTGTATTTCACCCCCTCAAAGGCCGTGTTTAATTTGCTGCTGCCTTTTATTGTGTGATCAATAACTTCCTAAAATCTTTGAAAATGTGCTTCAGGGCAAGGCTGAGGAGTGGCTAAGTGGGGGGAGGGGGGGAGGACACCAGCAGAACCTGAAAGAAGCAGCGTTTATCAGATGCAGGCATTACCAGGGATATCAACATTAATAGCAATATAACTGCCCCAAAGCATCAGTTCCTGACAAACACCTTTAATGCGTGCTGACAGATGAGTGATTTCTGGGTAGAAGTAAAATACATTGTTACTAAGGCTGAGAAATGGGAACCAGGAAGTGTGTTGAGAACCAGCCTCCCACGGCTAATTCTCCCACCAGCATCATGCCCACCAGATTGCAGATGCTCGCACAGTACCTGAGATGGAATGTCCCTGGCACTATGATTCGAGACCCAGGAACTCTTCCCAAATGCTGGCAAATGGCAGGAAAACAAACAAACAATTATAGGAAGTCTCCTCATAAGCACAGCATTAATTACAATTCTACAGGTGGTCCACATGCCTGCCTCCCTCACAAAAGTGGATGGGAATGAGGTCAATTTGAAACTGTATCTCTTATAAATATACTGAGGGACCTACCCTTTCAAAGGATCCTTTGGCAAAAGAAATTGTATAGCTGGGAATCCTTTTGCAAAATGAATACAGGTGTGTTCTCTCTTAAGAGAACCTAATTTACAAATCCAATTTAATTGAGCGAGTGTTCACTAATAACTTTTTCTGTATTCGTGGCTCAGTGCCAGGGCAGGTGATAAGACAGATATTACAGCACCATCCTTGCCCTTAGCACACTTATCAAGATGACTCTGTACATGAGTTCAATCCCTGGGTCCACATAACCAGTCACAAGACATGAAATTGCAAACCGACAATGGGGAGGATATTAGAGAGCACGTAGGGTTTATAACTTTACAGAAGAAAATCTGTATATTTTGCACAAAGCTCAACTTGGAAAGGGTCCTGGATTCCCTAGAGGGGTTATGGTGTCCCCTGAGGTTCAATAGGCACAGGTAGAACTGCTCAATGCTACATCAAGTCTCTAGAGAGACAGAATAGCTTCAGGCTGTTAAGTGCAGGTGCACCCAACAGCCATGGAGGTCCTGATTCTTTCCATCTTCCTGCTTCTCATGCATAGTAAGCTGGCTGCACCCTTCTCAGGTACAAAATGGCTGCAGAGGGCCGATCTGGGTGTTTTCTCATATCGCTTCAATCATAGGGAACAAGTGAGTCTTTCTTTTATGCCATTGAAAGGAATGGCTTCTGTTGCCTCTTACTAAATTACTCCCTAGTTCTGACTTGCTGCAGCGGGGCTCCACAGCAGCCCTAGCCACTCCTGGACAAAGAATTAGTATGATTCCCCTGCCACATCTTCATTTGGTTTGTTTTCTTCCTATGCCCAGGATCTGAATAAAAGTGAGGATCAAAGAATCAGAAGGTAGAAAGCATCTCCAATCGACTAGACTCATCTCCATGAGGGCCCATGGTCTCAGAAGGAAGACAGAACTTTCTCGCTCCCTAGAGTCTCTCAAGCAGGTGACCCTCTCCACAAAGTGCCACAGGAAAGCTGTCCTCCCAAGGGGGTGTGACCTGAGCTTTACCAGACCACCAGCTGTTAACAGCCCTGCTGTCTTAGTGCCCACTGCCGCATGCGCTTCACCCTTCCCAGAACTGATGGAAGGGCCCTGCTGAGAGTCCTCTCTGCACTCTGCCACATGTGGCTAACTGAGCACAAAGTAAAGGAAGCACAGAGCTCTGAATGACAAGTGACAGGGTTCTGAAAATGATACCCCTCCTCCAATGTAGCCCCATGGTACATTTTGAACTGAAAGATGGGAGCCTTAGAGGCCAGGTCTCTCCACCTCCTCCTATGGATGTGAGTCCCCCAAAAGCCCACTGTTTGGATAGCAGTGGAACCTTTAAGAGATGGGTGCCTGTGGGAAGTCTTTGGGTCATTGAGTGAAACTCTCCAAGAGGATGGTGGGACACCACCACCACCACCACCACCACCACCACCACCACCTCCCTCCCTCCCTTCCCCTCCCCCTCCCCTCTCTCTCTGCTTCTTGGTTTATGATGCTTTGTTCCACCACGAGCCTAGAAGTGCTGCCCTCCGGGCAGGCCTGAAGAATAGGGCCATCTGATCTTGAACTAGAATGCCCCTGGAGCAGGCATGGAACAAATCTTTTTACCTTGTTTGAGTTAACTGCTTTGCATGTTTTTCTATAGCAATGAAGAGTTAACTAATACACTTCTCCTGCTTTCCTGCCCTCCTCAACCCCACCACATGTAGAAACCAGAACTCTTCTTCCCTAAGGCAAAGCATCAAGGGGAGACATAGACTCTAGAAGTCACCTCTCCCTCCTTCCCCTAGACCCTAAGCTCATAGAGGTTCTGTTTTCAGAAGTAAGAAACACAGCACAGAGAGGCCAGGAGGAAGCTGAGCAGACACATGTGCTGGGTCTCTTCTCAGGCTATCATCACTGAACCATGCCATTTTGTCTAATCTTATTTCTACCCAAGACAACCATTCTTTATAAAACCAAAAACTCTGGGTCTTTGAGTGAACCTAACAACTCCCACATCAAGCAAAATGTTTTTTGCCTTTTGCTCCGGTTGCATTCTGGAATGTTCCCTTACAAGCTTAGGTTTTGAGCACTTGGCTCCTAGCTTGTAGCGGTATTTTAAAGGCTTTGGGAGGTGGGGTCAGCTGGTAGAAGTATGTCACTAGGGGTGGGTCTTTGAAAGTTATCTCCACCCCTGGTCCTGCCAATATGTGAACAAACCACCACCTCCCACTCCAGCAGTCACGGGCAGAGCTGTCCTGCATTGCCTTCCGGGATATGACAGATGGTATCCTCTGCAACAGTAAGTTTAAATAAGCTTTCCTCTGTAAATAGATTCCACTGGGTACCTGATCACAGCAACAAGAAACTATAGAACATCTTGCTTTCCCTTGTTTGTGTCTTTTGTTATAGGAGGCGGTATTGATTCTAAGACTACTAATTTCCCATCCCTAGCATAGATAGGTGGGGCTATGTGGAAAGGGAACTAGACACAAAAGAGTCAGAAAGTATAGACGTAGCAGGAGGAAGGAGGGTCACTTCAGCTCACTGGCACAGGTCCCCAGGTAGAGACTGGAGCTAAGAAGGACAATGAAATGAAGACACACTACCTAAGCATTAGGATGAAGGATGTCAGACCCGGGGCTTATGCAGTTCCAAGCACTCAGCAGCAGTTGCTCACAGTGGGAAGTGTTTCCACCAGGGGCTGCCGTGTGTTTGCTCTTACCCAGCCCCTGTCCCCTCTGTCCGACTCCCTTACCTACAGCTCACTTGCAATCACAGCAGCCTGCTTCCTAATGCCAGCATATGCAAGATCAGCACTGGAGCATGAGGCATCAAAGTTCTTGGGTATCTCACAAGAACCTCAAACCACAAGTTACTCTATTTCACTTGTGTGTTTTTAACTAATAGCAACTATAGGTTCAGGAGACAGCTGAGTCCAAAGAGTACTCAAGGGCTTGAGTTCAGTTCCCAGAACCTATTTTGGGAAAGAAAACAAAACAAAACAAAACAAAACCTGGCTTAATGGCCTTTGCTTGTATTCTCAGCACCAGGAAGATGGAGACAGGCAGAACCTCAGAGCTCACTGGTCAACAAGCCTAGCCTATTTGGTGAGTTCCGGGCCAGTGTGGGATCCCATCTCAATATATTCATTTGTTATATAATTATTATTATCTACATTATATATTATTATTACTTGTTATATTATATATTATATTCATTTGTATGTTCACCCATACCCACACACATGAGCATAAGCATGCATACACACACATCTGCACGCACATACCCAATAATAATAATGGGTAATAATCAACTGTGCATTTCTTCTTATTCTAATCGTTATCAGAGAAGCTTTTGCTAAAAATATGTAATAAGTGCATCACTTAATTTTATTACAACCGAAAAGAATGATCTTTCCCTGACACAGACATTTGAGCACCAGGAACATTAAAAAAGAATGGAATATTCACAGAAAATATATGGCGAGTAAAAGTCATTTAAAAATTCAAAGATAATAATGCAAATTCAATGTTTAAAAAGCTATCATACTTAAGAAAAAAACGTTTCAAATACACAAAGCATGCTTTGTTCCCACTCAAAGTAAAAACATTCTTGCTTTGCAAGGACAGTTGTCAAATTTGGTAAGTTTGTGTCCAAAATCAACTTGAATTGGCGTTACATAAGCTCGTTCACTTCCTTCCTTCCCAGCAAACACATTTGCTCTGCCCGATCTGATTTGGGCTCCGTCTTTGAATTTGTAATTGCTTCTGCTAACTTGGAGTTTTACATCAATTTCTGCTTTAATGTTCTAGTCTTCTCCCAACATTCCCATCTTCTCTTTGTATTTCTCTACTGAAGTATTTGCAAACAGCTGCAATGCACAGAAAAAAAATATGTATTTTAGCCATAATTGAAAATAACAATATCCACATCTCCTAAAATACTCCTTACAGAAGCACACAGATCCATGTGCCAATATTGCCTTTTGAATGACTTATTTTGATTCTAAAGTTTTATTATTTCTTGGGACATGATGCACAGAATTTATAGAAATATTCCCTATGGGTAAGCTCGATGATAATCTGTAACTTGGACTCACCAGAAACAACAGAGAGGACAGTAAGCATGGGCTTGACATTCATTAGGCAACCAGTCTCCACAGGGCTGACAGACACACTCCCTCCTGTTCCTATCTTGTCCTGGGAACTTTGACCTTAACCTTCTTGTGGTGTTTCCTTTCTTGGATTCTATTTTGTGTCAGCAGATTCTTTCAATGCAGCAACATCTCTATGTCGATTGTTAAGATATAATTCTCCCAGGAGAACAATAACACTTTTTATCATTTCCCTGTTTCCCAGAGAATTTTTCCTGGGGGTTATATGAACATATACATTTTCTAAGGCAGTCCCAGGAAACATTCTCCCACCTGTGAGCACCACACATGGACTGTCTCCACCAGTCAGCCCATAAATGGAGAAGCTATCTTGAGATGCTCACACATGGTCCCAGATCAGAAAGCCTTCCACTGCTCGAGGTAAGAATGATAAAGGACCACTCACCTCTCTACTTCTGCCTCACTGCCTCTCTTCTTTCCCACCAATCTTCTGTCCCCATTTAATCAATTCACCCTAGGGCTCAGACACATCCAAATGCCCTGCCTGTTTCTTGGCTCTGTTTTACTTTCTTGCTTCCCTCTGCGATCCCAGCCCCCCACACAACCACCATCTCTTGTAATGTTCCGATTTTCTAAGCAAAATCCGTACCAGCCACAAGTGTGGCCTAATCACTGCTATGACAATTTAATTAAAGCCATTCAGACTAAGCTATGAATCATCCATAAATTTTCACTTACTATCCACACAATATGGAAAATATTACTTCATCATACCGAACCTCAATTTTTTGGTCTATAAAATGGAGATAAAAATTCCCAGCCCATAATATGTTCTGAGAAAGTGAAATGATACAGGGACAGCAAAGAGCAGTTAAGTGATGGGAAAGTGTTTCTTTTGCTCCTTCTCTGAAAAAAAAATGTAATGTTTGAGACTTAAAGAAGAGCTTTGAGAGCAAATGGATCGTGCCTGAGCCCAGAACAGCAGGCACTGTCCTAAGAAACAGAATGGCTGTACCTATAAATCTGGACAGGAGGCACTATCAGCAAATGTCTTTCTTCTTATTCTTGACAAAACTCCACACATGCCCCATGAGATGGCTCAGTGGGTAAAGGTACCTGCTGCCAAGCCTGATGAGTTCAATCCTATGGTTCCACATAGTAGAGGGAGAAACCCCACTCAAACATCCTGTCTTCTGACCTCCATACAAGCTCCATGGCATGCATGCCTTTCATGTTGTCCATCCCCATTCATAGCCTTCTCTCTCTCTCTCTCTCTCTCTCTCTCTCTCTCTCTCTCTCCCTCTCTCTCTCAATGAAAGGTAATAAATGTAATTAAGGGTTTTTAAAAATATTCTATTTATTTTGTGTTTATGAGTGCTTTGCCTCCATGTGTATTTGTGTGCCACCAGTATGTAACATCCTCAGAAGATGCATATGATCCATGAGAAATGGAGTTATAGACAGCTGTGACCTGCTATATGGGTGCTGGGAATTGAATCCGGGTCCTCTGAAAGAGCAGCCCATGCTCTTTATTGCTGAAACATCTTTTTTATTCTTTTCTTTCCTTTTCTTTTCCTTTTAAGTCTACACCTTGGATAAAGGTCTCCACCATAGGGTAAAAAGGAAGGTTCTAGAGGTATCAAGGTCAATGTGAAAGAAATCAATGGCAGAGGAAACCAAGAAACCCTTCCTTGCCCTACCCACACACCTAGGACTGCATGCAATAAAACAGAGCACGCTCAGGAAAAAAAAAAAAAAGGTCCATGTTCTGCAAATGCCAGAGAAAGCAGTCACCATGTAAATGACCTATAAAAGAAACTAAGACTCTTGTGGCCCAGGGCCTTTGAGCCTTGGACATTTCCCAGCCCTTTCACATACCTACATTCTCAGATGTGCCTTTCTCCCTTGATAAACTGTCTCTTTCTATCACTATCCATGCTTCCTTCTTTCAAATTTTTTGCTCCAGAACGAACATAAAACATAAAAACCCAGTGGGCGACTGCTGGATTTTTATCCATGCCTATAACATATCCACTAATCCTTTGTTAGTTCCAGAACTTCCTACCCTGCATGCTTATAAATCAGGCTTGCCCTGAGAGGTTTAAACCATCCTCACTGCATCTCGTGCCTGCTCTGAAGTAAATGCTCAACAAACATTTGCCAAATTCAATGTCCCTTCTCTCAGATTAATTGGTGGCAGACACTAGGAGCTGGGCCCTCTGGGGTGGTTGTAGCACCCACAGGCTTCGTGAGTCATGTCTTGAAAGGCTGGGCAGTAGCCACCCCCTTCTTTGCCTCTGCCCTCTCCTGCTTCTTCAGCATGTTTATGGACATAATTACTGTGTGCTATTGATTTCCTGACAGCTGCCTGATGTAACTATTTTACAGAATCAAGCTAATTTCATACACTGGGGCTTTTATGGTCTTTGGCAGACTTGACCCAAGAAGTAATTCCCTCTCCTTTCTGGGTGCTTCTACCCCTTCTTTGAACCTCCCTTCCCTAGCTCCCCTATTGCTAAGGCCAGTAAAACCCACAGCCTCTGCCTTCCCCTTGTAGACTCATTCTGGTTGTCTTCCCCGTGGTGACATCATAGGCAAACAGGGAATTGTGGAGGATCAGGAAGGCGGACAAGTTCCAGATAGGAGGGGGTCCCTGTAACTGCTACAGTCTGCCCTATGATCTCCTCTTTGCCTGCACATATATAGGTTTTCAAAATGCTGCTTTCCTGTGTGTATCTACCCCCTCACAATTTACAGAGGGATCTAAAGCTCACATTGTATCATTTACTCAACAGATCAATCCTGTGATTACACTGCTGTCCACTTTAAAATTGTGGGAAATGAAACTGGAACAGGAAGACAAGCTTGTAATATGAAGTGTTCACACCTGGCCTATGCACTCCTCACCGGAGAGCATCCCCAGAGTATTTTTCCTACGTAAGAGAAGGTACAGAGCCAAGATAAAAACATTTAGACCTCTACTGCTAAGCCATGTTTCAGATTTCTTGTGTCATTTATGATTCTCACAGGCTCAGTCTCCTTCACACAGCCTGGTTCACCACACTGTGCTCACATGCCCTCTCCATTCTGCTAACAAGTCAGCTCTACCCCTGGAGGACCATGTCTAGACCCTCCTCCACCAGGCAGCTCTCCCTTTTAAGTTGAGCCATCAGCAACTTCTCCTTACTCTGAACAGTAAACATACTGTCTATAGTCTGAGAAAACAGATATACACAAGTCACTGTCTAAGAAAGATGAGTCCCTTCCTCATTGTCTCTGAGAGTATTAGCCTTGAATTAATTGAATCCACATCATGTGCTTTTTAATGGATGTAAATTTCTCAACTTCCCAATTGCCCCCATTCTCTCTGAGGAATAATAGGACTCCAGGGAACCTAAATTTATCTCTAGTCCACAGATGGAATCCATGAAAGCCACACTAATGAACACATCCATGTGACCTACCATTGTCCAATCCGAGTGACCATAACTGCTCATAGGGAAGGAAACAGGAAGAAAGGGGAGTTTAGAAATGAAGAGAGAAAGTGGCTTAATGTCAAACACGCTGAGCTGGAAGATCAAGCATTGCCTGAAGCTAATGAAGCTCGTTGGTCAGATATTTCAGCTACAAAAGGCAATTGGCTTCTCTTTGTCTAAAGCACTGTGAGTCAGGATTTCTGCCCCTGAAGGGATGCTAACACACACACACTTGAATGGTGGTGTTTGTTCTAACGCATAACAACTCAGTAGCAGCATGACCCTCTATTCAGACTTTGAGTTTTTATATGGGAGTATACCAAAACACAATTAGCTCCATTGATTTTTTTATATGACTTATTGGATTTTTGTTTTATCTGATAACAAAATAATACATGTCCATTAAAAACAATTTAGAAACTCTACCATGGAAGATTACTACTAACAAACAAGATATATTTACTTTTATTTGATTATGTATGGCATGTTATGAAATTGGAATGGATGTGTGTGTGTGTGTGTGTGTGTGTGTGTGTGTGTGTGTGTATGCTTGCACACACACATAATCTTGGATCTTGCTTTAGTCATGTGTGCCAGCAGGCTAGCACAGCAGAAAATAAAAAGGAAACTCTATCATGAATATCCATGTGACTTTATGTAGGCATTGCCTTGTGTGTTTTGATGACTTTACATATAAAAATAACATAATGAGGGCTGGTGAGTTGGTTCAGCAGATAAAGGCACTTGTCAAGCAAGCCTGGAGACCTGAGTTCAATCCCTGGAATCTGTGTAAAGGGACGGGAAAGAACTGATTACACAGAGTTGTCCTTTGACCTCCACAGGCATGGAATGCCACTAGCATCCATACACATATCATACAGCACACAAGGAGAAAGAAATAAATAATGACAGTCATTGATTTATAGAGGGTTGTGAGGATTAAAGCAGATTAAGTATACAGTGTGAGAACTGGTATATACCATGAGCTCAGTTTTGAATTAATTGAACTTGAGATGTGAAGGCTAATCAAAAGATTTTTGTTATTGTTGTAGGAACCAATCCAGGGCATTGTAAGATATACAGCCTCATCCCTACCCTTTAAGCACTGGATGCCACCTCACCCCAAACTACCTCCACCCCACCTTTATCTTCAAAAATAAAAGTATCCAGACATTAGTAAGTGGTTCCTAGGGAACAAATCAACCCATTGAAAGCTACATTATCAGGATATTTCACTATGTAACTACACCACAGTGTATTTCAACCCATTCTTTATTGTGTAATTAGAATGCACATAACCTTCTCAGATCATAGTCATATTGAATCTGTGGATTGAATTGCTAGAATTCCTACTATTCAAGTATTTACATTAAGAAATTTTTACCTCTCATGATAGGTTGCACCTTCTTAAACTAGGGGACCCTAGACAAAGCCACGAGACCGAATGAAGAGTTACAAAGTAAGTTGAAAACAGTAAGAGGCTTCTGAATGCACAGCAATCAAACATTCGAAACTGAACACGTTGAATTTGAGGTGCTTCTGGTAACACTCATTTGTATGACAACTTCTCTGCAACATTGGTTGTGAACGCAACACGAACTGTCAAAGAACATGGCCTGAGACGCCCCAGATTCAGAATGACTGTTCCCTATGAGCTTCTATTTTTGTTGCACCTGCAAAGATTTGTGCTTTTGGGCAAGCCTTTTGGTTTAATTGTGGGAAGCAAGGATTTTCAATATTTTCCTAGCGTTATCCTTGGGATTTTAGTAGCAATTCACATATCTTTGGATTGTTAGGATGTTTGATTTGAAGCATTACTATTTGGTTCACTGATAATATTTTGTGGAAAAACAAAATGGATTTAGGCTTAGGATTGGGACAGAATTTCTAACAATTTTTGAAAAAGCCTTAAACATACTCCCACCATTTTGTACCATGTATTTAAGCACAGTGACATTCTCAGCACAGACACAGCAAAACCAAATAACCTTCACCTCTGGAAAATGTGGAAAGTGTTCCACATTGTTCAGTCTCAAATATTTGGATACAATTTAACTCTTTATTTGAAAATAAGCAAGCACATCCATCTCATTGTAATGCAATTTTGGTGTGGGCTTTAATAAATGGTAAATCATACTTTCCCAAACAATTGTCTTAGAATAAATTTATGAAAGGCTAGGTGAGGTGGCCCTGCCTTAAATCCCAGCACTTAGGAGACAGAAACAGGTGGATCTCTGTAATTTCAAGGCTATACCTGGTTGACATAGTTCCAGGTTAGTCAGGGTTATATAGTGAGATCTTGTCTCTAAATAAATGAATGAGTGAATGAATGAATAAACAAATAAAATTGATCTGATTAGGATTGAGCAATGCCATGAGTACGGCAATATATCAGTAGGAGTCATTTTATTGCTATGTTCATTTGGCAAAATAATAATAGTACGTTTTCCTCAAGGTCTTGACCTACCTATCCTCAGGTTCTTGGCTTTGTTAACAGTGTCGGTATGGGTTCCATGTCATAGAGTGGGTATTAAAGCCAATGAAAAATGTTGTTCCTTATTCCTATAATGTTTGTGTCACTTTTGCCCCAGTGGTATATATCTTACAGGCTGGTTGCTATCATAGCTTGAAGGGTTCATAGCTAGGTGAGATCAACTATTACTTTTCTCCTCTATATCATACCTTCTTGCACTATGAATGCTAGTCAGTCACTATGAATTATGCTTCTAGTTGATCACCATTTCAATTTCTTTGTGTTCATTGACTTGAGTATGTGGTGTCTTTAGCAATAGGATCTTACCATCAGGTTGTGACAGGTAACCAAAGCATTGGCAATACCCTGCAATACTTAAGGGAGTCACTGGGACTCCTTTGCTTGGATGTTCAAAAGTATGTAACCCATTCATGGCACTGAGTGTTTTATTTAGTAGCATATGATGTCTAGTGGAGGCAATGCCTCCACACTATATTGTAACTCCATTTAAATGTCATTTATATGTGTATATATTTTAGGAAGCTTTTACAGAAGTAGGGTTCCATATGGGTTTTTATAAGGCCTTTGTTATTTGTTCCTCCCATTTCCCCCTGACCCTGCCTTCCCACCCCCTGTCCATTTAACCCTCATCAGAGAAACTTCTTGCAGTGGATGGTAATTAACAGAGACCCACAACTGAACAATGGGCATAGAGCAAGAGAGTTTAGAGTACTCAGTCCAAAGTGGGATGTCTTTACCAAACCCCTCCCCTTAAGCCTACACAAGAAGAGGCTGAAAGATCATAAGAACCAGAGGTGGTGGATAACTCCAAGGAAACAGCATTTCCCAACCACAACAGAACTGGTGGATGTATGAACTCACAGAGACTGTGACAGCAGGTAAAAGACTTGCCCAAATTCAAACCAGATAAAGTCTCATCAAGAAGTGAACACAAAGTCTCGCCCCTAACCAAGAAGCTATTTGTAACTGGCAGCTGATGGGAGGGGACAGTCAGTTTTCTCTAGCAGCCACAGTGGACTGTGCTGGACATCAGCCATACTCCAGACAAGACTATATGCTCATGCTCAGGAGTGCTTGACCAACCGAAAATGGACTACATGTTATTTGGGGTTTGATTTGGGGGTTTTGTTTTGTTTGGTGTGTGTGTGTGTGTGTGTGTGTGTGTGTTTGTGTGTGTGTGTCTGTGTTGTTGTTGTTTTGGTTTGGTTCTATGTTCAAGAGCAAGAAAGAGTATGAAGTTGTGTGGGAGGGATCTACCTGGAAGGAGTTGAGGGAGGGTCAATGATATGATCAAAATATATGAAAAAAATTAATTTAATATAATTAAAAAAACAGTTTATGACTTGTTAGTAGCATTTTATTTCTATACCTAGTTCATATAATAGTATACCCAGCCAGCATATGTAAACATTTCTCAGAAGAATGTGACTCACACCTGAAAAACATTTAAGAAGCCCCAAAGTATTCTTTTTCTTAATAGCAGTGGGTATAATGTAATAGTTCAACATAAGGACTGCATTTTCCATTCATAAAATACAATGAACATTATTTACTATGGCTTCATCATTAGGGTTATGGTTGTTTCATAAAATGACTTGCAAAGTTTTACATTTCCATATAATAAGAAATTATGAAGTTCCCCTTATAAATTGATATTTCTTAAAATTTAGCCAACTGAACTACAAAACTAGGGGGATTCGGAGAAGGCATTTCTTTGGCAATTTTTCTAACAAGTTATTCAAAATATAAGTTCTTTAATTTGTCAATTTGAAAGGAGTTCTATCTTGATACAGAACCATGTCTTATAATCCAAATATTTAAAAATCACCTAGAATGCTATAATTAATATCATGCAGCATGTTTTATTCCTGGTACCTGTAATTATATCTATTTTCCAGGATCTAATTTTGTATTTGTTTTCTTCTTTTTCCCATTAAACTTTCTAGGTCATCTACTGGCATTTTAATGTAATTTAATTTAATTTAACACAGCTCCTCTGTGTTTTGTTTGGTTCCTTCATTTCCTTTCATTTTGTTTTGTTTTGTTTTCCTTTTGATTGTTTTCTTTTATAATTCATTTCTTCCTTTGTCTATGGGTTAGCTGATTGAGACAATCCTGTTATGTCTATGTAGTCAAGCCCTAGGCGTATCTGGACCTTGAACTCATGATGTTCCTACCTTAGCATCCTGACTGCTAAGATTCACTACCAAGGCTGGCTCTCTTTTCTTATTCTGTATTCAGTTTATTTTTGATGCTTATTAAAATTTCTAAATTAAATATTTCATTCTAAATGGGAAAAACATATTTAGTCTATGAAAAACATATTTTGTCCCCTATGCTCTGTTTGCAGGTTTTATTTCATGTTTTTATTAAACAAAGTTCATGTCATTTGTGTGTCCTTCACCCTAGTTAATACCTTGATACATCATATGCCATTTTCTGAGGAATACGTTATCATTCTTTTAGGAATTAAAAACTAAATATCTTTAAATTGTCTGTGCTTTTGCTATGGACATTTGGTATTCATTTGAGATCATCTACTATTTGGGTGAACATACTATTTATGAGTATGATATTTTTATTTTGGATCATCTGTTTTATGAATATTGCACAATTCTTTTGTGCTTCCAATTCTGTTGTAGTTACATTAATATTACCACTATTGAATTTTGTATGCCCTTTCTTGGTACCTTTTACCCAGCCTGCTTTTCTTAATATTTCCTTGCCAATCACTACACATTAGATTTAAATCTTATAACAGCGTATAGTTGACACTTTTTATCTGCCCTCATTTGAAGCTCTACATTAGGAAGGTTTACCATCTCGGTTATTGCTATGAATTAAATTTCTGTACTTGTTACCATGAATCCATGTTATTATTTCTGCCCATGGGACTTCTTTACTACTTCTGATATTTGTAAGATACCATGAACCTTGGGTGGCCTAGAACTCACTACATAGGTCAAACTGTCCTCAAGCTCATGAAGATCTGCCTGCCACTGCCTCCTGGGTGCTGAGATTAAAGGGATGCACCACCACACCCAGCCTTCTTCTGATATTTTCATTAATTCATTTTCACCTTACAGTTGCTTTCCTTTTTCATTTCTATTTACTGAAGATGTCATAAATTATTTTCTTTGATTTTTTTCCCACTCTAATAGTTTAGATGGTAGAGAATATATTTTTAATTTTTTGGTTGCTTTTTTAGGTCTCAGAAAATAACTTGTAAATTTTATTTTCTTATGAATATCTTGAAAAGACAAAACATCATTATTCTTTTTTGTTTGTTTGTTTGTTTGTTTGTTTTGGTTTGGTTTGGTTTTGGTTTTTCGAGACAGGGTTTCCTTGTGTAGCTTTGTGCCTTTCCTAGAACTCACTTGGTAGCCCAGGCTGGCCTCGAACTCACAGAGATCCACCTGTCTCCGCCTCCGAGTACTGGGATTAAAGGCATGTGCCACCACCGCCCGGCTTGTCATTATTCTTTATCCCTGTGAAATGAAGAAATTAGGATGTTTGAAATTTCTTCTAGCCATCCCCTCTCTTGTATCTCTTGGAATAAAGCATTATAAGAGCCACATTTTCTTGTTTTGTTGTGTTTTCACTTTTGAGGACAACTTATACTTCCATGCCACCTTAAGCCATAGTAACAAGAGTCATTTAGACTTTATTTCATGTTCAGTCAATCTTAGTGCTGG
This sequence comes from Onychomys torridus, assembly GCF_903995425.1. NCBI lineage: Eukaryota > Metazoa > Chordata > Mammalia > Rodentia > Cricetidae > Onychomys > Onychomys torridus. The sequence goes on along the minus strand of NC_050451.1, from coordinate 59,561,465 downwards.
GCACCAAGGTCATTCTTAGACAACTTTCTCACACTTACATTCTTATTTTGACACACATCTTAGTCAGCTGGAGTATATGCTGAAGTACTTTTCTCGGAAAAAAAAAAAAAAAGTCTTTTCCATCTTCTAAACTCTTATATTTCTGAAAATAAGTTTCTGGGTTTTGCTCTCAGTCGCTACTTGACTACATTATAAAATAAACTAATTTGAATCACAGTTGCTTCTCTTAAAAACTCTGAAGTCCTCTATGCAGAGCACGTTTTAAGATTCTAACAGCCTTGGAGCCACAGAGGCTCAATATTTGTCATAGACCCTTGCAGACTAGCCTGAGAAAAAGGGATGGGGAATCCAGGTTCTGTTGTCACTGAGGGGCATCTGAAATATACCCAGCTTCTGGCTAGCAGTGAGCAGAGATGTGGAGAAGGAGAAAAGGAACAAGAGATGGGACAGGGTAAGGGAGAAAGGATAAAACAAACAGAAGAAGAAGAGGGAAAGTAGCATAGTCACTCTCAAGGGACAGGCTGGTAATGGCTTGTCACTTCTGTCCATGTCCATCTGGCAGAACCACTACATGGCCACCCTATTAGCTATGTTTCCAGTTGTTATGGCCAAATATCTGAACAAAACCATTCAAGAGAGGAAGAAATTATTTTGGCTTGCTGTTTCATGATATTCCAATCCATCGCGTAAAACAAGTGTGGTAGGAAAATCATTGTAGTGGTAGAGACTTAGTCCTATGTCTGAGGGAGTATGAGGTAGCTGTCACATCAAAGTGGCCAGCTAGGAAGCACTGAGGATAAGAGGAAAGAGACAGGAATAATATTTCCTCACCCACAGTGACTACTTTCCTCCCAGTAGGCCCACCTCCTACATGATCAACAGACACCCCACACATACAATTGCACAACCAGCTGTGGACCAAGTGTTCTAACACTGAGTCTGTGGGAAACTCTTCACATTTAACTACAGTAATTAACATAATCACTAAGAAAAACAAGTGGTTTGATGAAAAGGAGCATTGTCTGTGCCACAAGATGCCCTATTGCCTTTGATATTTGCAGAGAATTTAGAAGGCATTTTTAATTAATTTAATTTTTGTGATGAAGTTTTGACCTTCTTGTTTCCTTTTTCCCTTTCCCAATGTTTATCATGCTTAATCTTCAAAGTCAAAAATCCAAAACATTAAACTTCACTTTTAATATGTTTTTGTCAAATTGGCTGAGTTCCGTAGACAGATGAATCTCTCCTACCAGCCTGTTCCCAAGGCTTAATATTAATTACAAACTGTTTGGTCTATGGCTCAGGCTTATTGCTAGCTAGCTCTAATATCTTAAATTAAGCCATTTCTATTAATCTATATTTTGCCACATGGCCATGGTCTGCTGGCATCTTACTTCTCAGGCAGTAATTCACAACATCCCCAACCATGCCTTTCTTCCTCTGTATCTCTCTTGGATTTCCTGCCTAGCTGTTTCCTGTCTTGCCATAGGTCAAAGCAGCTTCATTATTAACCAGTGGTAGAAAAATATATTTATAGCATACAGAAAGACCATCCCACAGCACTTTCCCTTTTCTGTCTAATCAAAAAAGAAGGCTTTAACTTTAACATAGTAAAATTATGACAAAATATATATAACAAAACAGTTATCAACCAAGAATTATAGTTACAATATCTAGTCTATTTGAATTTGGCAAAATTAAAGAAAATATTCTATCATCTATCCTGTTTTTGTGAGTCTAAAGTTTTATATCTATTTTATCTTTTTGTCATGACTAAGGAAAACTGTTATTATAACTATCTATTCTTCAACTCCATCAAAGACCCCAAAAGGATATAATATTATCTGAGTAAGAGAGAAGTGCATTACAAGCAATTTATATAATTCTAGATATGACAGAGACATCTGGTTGTCTTGACAGTCATACAAAGTTCTTTTGTAACATTGGGACATCCATCTTTAGCCTATAGGTCTAGAGTATCTGGGAGACTTTTCAGTGAAGCAGGAAATTCAAATGACTGTTCCACCTATTTTGGCAAAATTCATCAGTTGCTTTTCTCTGTGTCTTGCAGAATGTCTGGCAGTTTCTTCTGTGAAGCAGGAACCTGACGGACCATCCTGACCAGTGTTGGCAAAGTTCAGTGGTCATTCTCTTATGGGTCCAGCATGTCCAGTTTACACAACATATTGTCAAGCAGCCTAGGCAAGAATAGTTTCTTGCCCAAGTGGCTAGCATTTTCTATATTGTAAGCAAACTCCATAATGAGTTTCTTCGATGCCCATCATCCTCTATAAAGTAATTGGTGCTGCCAGAAGCAGTCATGTCTCATCGTCCAGAAAGGTCTAAATTCTTAAAACATTTTAAATGTCATATTCTATAGGTCTTTGAAGTGTTTAAAGATTATCTATCTAATTGAAATATATCTTTGTATACCTAAAAAACTTAACTAACATGACTAAGTTTTATTATCACAGATGACTATTAATATGCATTTCTTAATGATATATTACAATATTAAATTAGTTGCATAAACATAATACCTTAAACAAGAGTAGAAATATATATACAGTATAACAAAATTGACCTTATATTTGTATCAATAAACCAAAATCATACCAATGTAAAATATTTTGAGATTAACAGTTGTTTTTTTATTAAAGTAGATTTAATAATCTACCTTTTTTTCATCATTTTAATATCAGAGTTCTAACATCTGGAAAGTAAAAGCAGTTTGCTGGAAAATAAAGGAAAAAGAAATCCAGTCAGTCTTCCCCTACACACAGTGTTTTGCCGGGCACTTTCTTCGGTTGTGACTTTGATCTTTGTTCTATGTGCATTGTCCTCACAGTTTATTCCTCAGTAATACAGATGACTTCTAGGTTTCCTCTCCTTTCTCTCTTTTCCATATTTAGTAGTTAAACATCACTTTTATCTCTCTGTTATCTTCTCTCCAGATATAAGGAGAACCATTTTCTCTCCTTGATTATTTGAGTCATAGCCATCTTGCCTCCCATGCACATACTATATATTTGCCTGCTCCCAGGCTTCCTTCACTGATTTGCATTTTTCCATCTTCTTTTCCTTCTGTTTTCATCTCCATTTTTTCCTCCTCCCCCAGTTTTTTCTCTTCCTCCTGATTTTCTTGGCTTAGATAATTCATAACATTTTCTCCAACTTACCATTTCTTTCTAAACATAAATCACCCAACCCAAGGTGGCTGTGAGGCAGGATATGTGCATTGCCCCCTTGACCTTATACACTCTTGGGTGGAGTACAGTTACAGAGCCTCTATGCAAGCTCTAGAAGTGAGACCTACATTGCTATCCAGGCAGAAGCAAGCAGAGAAGCCTCGGCCCAGGCTAAAGAGACATCAGTGATCTTCCTACAGGACTCATGGCATGACTGGCACAGATGTCTGGGACAGAAATACAAGCTCTGTGATTATCAACAGGTTTGTAACAGCCAACAACACTTGAGCCTCTTCCTAAACACAGAGCTGTGAGGCAAGTAAATGCCATCCACTGCAATTTCTGGGAATTCTAGAGCAAGGAGCTAGAGGGGTCCCTGGGTCCAGGCACATAACCAGGGCAACAACATCCTCCTAAAACTTCAGCAGAGAGGAATGGGAAAAAATCCCCTGAATGACAGTGTACATATCTTCAAGGCCTTGGCTGGATCTCATGGGGATTTCTCTGGCATCATAAGGTTACCATGCAATTTACTGAGCATGGTCTATTAAACAGACCTACTGCATGGATTTATGCTACCAAACTATGAGTTCAATTATCATAATAAAGGTTTTTCAATCTCCATATTAACTATCCAAATAAAGCCCAAGTCATTTTTTTTCTCTTTCTTTCTTTCTGATTTCTGGATACCAACCATGTTCTTTCTTGATCACTAGTCAGGCAGTGTTGGATGAATGAATTGATATGAATGGGTCCATGAATGCAGTGAGTGACTGAGTATTGGGAAACAAGCCAACAGCTAAAACAATGTCATCCTGTCTTAGTGTGACCATCAAAAATGTTTTCCTGTGCATTTTCCCTCTTTCTGGGAGGACTTCCTCCCATTGCAATGTGAAAACAATAGTCAAAGGAGCCCTCTCTGGAGTTCCACCCAACTGGAGCATGCTGCTGGAGCTGTACATGCTGGTGCCTGCTGCTTAGCCACTGCTCTGGTAGTTCAAGCTTCACCTTCAGCCAACTCTCAATCCCTACCAGATGTGGTACAGCTCCTGTCATTGACACAGCTTTGCCCTGTCTTGTTCTCCGGGTAGGTGGTCCTTTATCTTTCCCCACTGTATTGATAGCTACACATCTTCCCCTTGCCAGTTATTCATCTCCTCCTCTTAGTGAGGAAAGATGGGAGCAGTGGACTTGCTGCAGATGTAAACACCCCCAGGTGCAGAGACATGAAGAACAGAGCAAAGACTGAGGTCAGGATCAGAGACTCCCAGTGAAGAATCCTGTGTTCTGTAAAAAATGGCAGACTGTCAGCCTCTGCGTGTGTGGATGTGACAGCTAAATACATGATCAAGGTGCCAAAAATGACATGGTGACAGTTTCCTCTGACATAAATACCAGTCAAAATGTAATGAGGATGTAGCCTAACCAGCAGCAAAGTCCTGGACAGGATGCCCTACACTCTATAAACCAAAGATCAGAAGAGCAGTCCTGGTTCTGATCAAGGTCACCTCTGCACCGGATCAGGTAATGAATCCAGAGGGCTCGGGATGATGGAGGTTTCTGAGCTGATAGAGGAGGCTCTGACAATGAAGCAAGGAAACTGACAAGTAGCCCCGGGTCCTACGCTAACTAGCTATGCAATCTCAGACTGCCATTAACCTCTCTCAATCTTGATAGATTGCCCAGTGAAATGGAATAATGATAATGGTTTATTTTTCTTTACTAACTCTTTCCACCAGACTCACCTAGCCTGTTGCTTCAGCACCTACCTCACTCATCATGGAGCAATTTAACAAGCCATAAATGGAGTCCTTCCCAGGGCTGCCAGCCAATTGTATCTCCAGTTGACGTGGATCCCTACTTCTGTAATACTTCCTACAATAGCTATGATGCCAGGCTCTGGTCTAATTGTTATGCATATAAAACAATGTAATCCAGGCTGAGGTGATAGCTCTGTTGGGAAAGTGCATGTCTTGTAAATGTAAGGCCATCAGTCTAATCTCTATGGCCTAGGTGAAATAGCCAGAGACAGCAGCATGTCCTAGAAATCTCAGCACTGAAGAGGTGAGACAGGAGGGTCCCTGGGTCTCACCAGCCATCAAGCTTAACCAAACTACCAAGTCCCAGGCCAGTGAGAGGCCCTGTCTTGAAAAAAATCCCAGGTGAGCACTATGCTGAAGAAACAACACCCAAGGTAAACCTGTGGCCTCCATATGTATATATACATGCATATATGTACACCTACACATACATGTGTATACACACACAAAAGAAAAATTAGTAATAATGTAACCCTCCAGACACTCTGCAGAAATAGATACAGTAACATGCCATGTAACCATGTTTCACTCAACAATGGATGTCATACACAGTGTGCTCCCGTGAAATCATAATGAAATGAAAATATCCATATTGCCCAGCAACATGATGTCACAGCACAGCTCATTGCTCATGAGTTTGTAGAGACGATGTTGGAAACAAGCCTACTGAGCGACTAGTTGTATAAAGGTGGCATGCATCCAATTACATGTGGTATGTGATATTTGACAATAAGTGACTGCCATTGGTTTGTGTGCTTGGTAAAGCTTCATCATTATTTTATAGCGTGTTTTTTGTACTCCCTTTGAAAACTTATTGTAAAACAAGGTGTGGCGTTATGCCAGCAACCACTTCACACATCTGCTTTATGTCCCTTGGCAACATGAAGTGGCTATGTGGGAAGGTTGATACTGTGTGTGTGAACATGCTGTAAGGCTCACTCAGTATCAACCTAACTGAGCACCTCTTAGAACCTTTCACCACTCTGAAATGACTTACAGTTGTATCAGGATTATTCCTACTACCCTCTTTTAGACAACAAAATGGATCCAGTCCTTAAGCACTAGTGTACACTAGAATACATTGCACCACACGTATCCAGAGCCCCAGAGACTCAGCTGACTTCAGGTTTTCTGAAAACTCAGTTCTCACCTCATGTCTATTTACTAGTTTCTGCATTTCTAACTCTGCTAAAAGCCACTGTCTTACCTTCCAATCTATGGCCAGTTATTAAACCCCATCTTTATTCCCTGCAGTAGAGACTCGGACATGACTAGAAACTCCATCTCTTTAACATTATGACCTTCCTGGTTTTGAGCCAAGATCACATCACCCCCAAGGTCTGTAATTCTTAAGTGAGTACAGCAGTACAGCTCGTACCTGTGGCCATCTACTGCCATATGAACAGCTCCAAGCCTGGAGGATGCTTGAGCCTAGGGCCGAGCCAGCACCATCCATCTTCGCCTGTTGGCTGCTTCTGTGTCACTCAGGTCAACCACTTCCACTTGGTCAAACCACTCAGCTCACTTCTCCCTTGACTGTTTCTTCACCTGTGAACAGTTCAGTCCTGATGGCTTACCTGGACACCACCTGTGGCTGACAGCACAAATTTCTAGCTCCACAGCTGGGGTGTCCCAAGCATTGGAGTCTAGCACCCCTACCTTCTACTTCATCTGTTCATTTGTCTGGAGATGAAATTCATGTGGGAGGTCCAAAGGCCTTATGAAGGCAACTCAATGGGTTTATTTCTAATATATGTAGCCATGTCTCAATATGCCAATAAGAATATAAGACATTTGTATTACCCCAGCAACTGCCCCCAGGCTCCTCTCCAGTCATTTCCACATTCCATAAGCAAGCATAGTTCTGCACATCGTCATTGCAGATCTCATCTGATTTTGGACTTCTTAGACTCCTAGGAAAGTCATCTTGGGTGTCAGCTTCCTTCCCTCAACATGTCAATCCTGGCCTTTGCCACAACTTTTCTTTGGCTTTAGTACTGTCTTGTCTTCCACGGTGTACAGGAAGAATAGGCATCACTCCCATTCCCTCCGAAATCTTAAAAAGGTTGGAAGGCTCCCACTCGATCATTCATTCATTCATTCATCTAACAAGAACTTACTCTCGGCCTCAGATGTGTTTCCCAGAAGAGGTTGCTGATGACACCTGCTGTTGTCTGACTGTTTAATCACAGTTAGAGTGGCAGTGGGCCCAAGAGCGAGGTCTGGAGTCACAAGTTCACATTTAAGTCCCTGCTGCGTCCCTCACCAGCTGTCTAATCACTGAGAAAAAAATTCAACCTGCCTGTGCTTTTGTTCCCTTCCCTGCTAAATTCAATAAGGGTTGAACAAGTTAATGTTTGTAAAGTGTTTGGGTCAGAGTTTAGTACACAGTAAGTGCTGAACACATGTATGCATGCAGAAGAGATGGAAAGCTGGAAAAGTCTCACACTTGTCCCAAGAAAACTAACTGCCCCCTCAGCAAATCGAATCCCCTGGAGAGAGCTAACCCAGTTTCTGCAAAAGGCATTAGCCCATTCCTAAGGGTGGTGCTCCATGATCTAGTCATCTCCCACTAGGTTCCTCCATCTTTTAGGATTATAATCATTATTTATATTTAGACCATCATTGACTATTATGGCTCACTTCTTACCATTGTTAACATCTATGTAGAGCTCTTAAAAATATGCATTTTAAACATTTATTACTTTTAATTATGTCTATCACATGATGCCTTGGTCTCTAATGGTCCCAGCAAACCCCAGGCCTGAAGGGATTCCCTACACTTAGCCTGTAAACTTCCCACATGGTCTTCAACTAAAGTGAGCAGCAGAGCCCAGAACCACTGCCAGAATCAGGACGCCTCAGTGGTAATCAGTGCATAGAGGTCTGAGGTGATAGAAGAACACTGATGCAATTATATATTGATTGCAGGGTTTGTGGCTGTCCTGATTGCTTCTTATTGATACAAATACACCAGGCTGCCTATTTGGATAAAGCTGAGTAAGAATTAGGACAGACAGGTGAAGAAATGGAAAGAAGGAGCTTAGAAAGGAGGAGATAGCATTGCAGAAGAAACAGGTCACAGTGCTGGAATCAGCAGCATCGTGAGGCATCCTCAGTCTGGGGCTCTGCCCACTATGGTAACTCACATAGCTATGGAGTCTGGTGTGTTCTATGGCCAAGTTGATACACCTGGAACTTGGGACTCTCAGTTGAAGAACTGCCACCATCAGATGGCCTTTCAGTGTGTCTGTGGGGCATTTTCTTGGTCGGTGATAGGCAGAGGAAGAGCCAGCCACTCTGAGCTGAACCACACCTAAGCAGGTGGGCCTGAACTATCTCAAAAAGGTAGATGGATGTGAGTCTGGAAGAAAGGCAGTAATCAGTTTCCCTCTGCATGCTCTATTTCAGTTCCTGCCTCATAGTCCTTGCCTTGATCTCCTACCCTGGACTCCCTCGATGATGGATTGTAACCAGTAAGCCAAATAAGCTCTATCATCTCCTGAGTTGCTTTTGGCCAGTATATCCCAGTATGATAGAAGTAAGAAGAATATTATACTAAAAATATAACAACACAGATATCACCCCTCCAGAGTCACCCCATCCCTTGGAACTCCCAGTTGCAGAAGCCAGTCAGTAAAGTGTTTACCATGTAAGGACCTGAGTTTGATCTCCCAAAACCCAGGGTAAAAAAAAAAAAAAAAAAAGCCAGGAACAGTGAAAAGTGCCCAGGGAGGCAGAGACAGGTAGATCTCTGGGCTCACCAGCCAGCCAGCCAAATTGGTGAGCTCCAGGCCAAAGTCAGACCCTGCCTCAAAAACAAAATTGGCACCCCACAAGGAAGGACAGTTGAGGAGGTTCTCCAGGCTCCACAAGCACGTGCACTTTCATACAGTCATGCCTGCACACACATGAACAATGCATGCACACCCAGAGACTATACTCACAAGGAATTTCTGAAGCGTCTTCTACCTAACAAAGCTGCACCTTTCAGGGGCTGGAGCAGAGTGCGAGAGCCTTAACGGGCTGCCTCCCTCCTGCAGCCATGGTGTGCTGTAAGAGAAGCTAAGGCAGCAAGTCACCCGAGGAGGTCAAAGGACAAGTGACCAGACAAAGGGGGTCAGAAGTCATGAAAGTTAGAACAGAAACACAGGAGGTCTGGACATGGACAGAAGTTGGTGTACTACCAAAGAAAAAGTGCATCTCCTAAGTGGGCTACACGACAGCTTTTCCCAGAGAAAAGAGGACCGGTTATTCTGATTGCAAGATCAATTATTGAGGTCCTCAATTGTGCATTTATGCTAACGGAATAAACCTGATGACCAGAGCAGTGGCATCACCCATCCCAAAGCCTCTGGGAATCTCCAGTCTGTGCTCATGAGAGAATGGGAGGGAAAGGGGCCAAATAACAGTTTGCAGTTAGGAAAATCATTTGAACATCATGACTCAACAGAAGTGGCTTTGGGAGTCCGAGCCTCTGAACTCTGTGTTGGGAACCACGGACCTAAAGGTCTAGACATGTCGTCACATGCTGGGACTAGGGACACAAACACGGATCGAACATGGCACCTTGATCCTCACCTTCTACAGGGTGTTATGTACAGCCCACCTCATCTAGTCTGAACTAGCTCCTAGTTTTCCACAGCCCACAATTAGGGAACAAAAAGTACCTTGCCCTACCAGAAAGCCGAAGTGTGTGTTCATGCACACATTCAAGTTGGTTTATAACCCTGAAATCAACACTCGGAGCACTTCTTGGACTTGTGCAGAATGGCAAAAAGGTTCGGGTTGCTCACATGCACACCCCAAGATGGGTGTGCTCCAACAAGGTAGTAAATGCCCTGCTTTCTCCTGCAGCTCCCCTATGCTAGCCAGCCTCTCCTTGTCAGAATCTGTGACACCTCTTGGTGGTACCTCTACTACTCAAATCAGATGCTCCCCAAGTGTTGTCTGCTGCTCCTAAGAACAAGAAGGTTGCCATGTGACCTGTAAAGAAGATCCAGGCATTAGACAAGTTTTGTTCAAGCAAGACATATGGTGGCTGTTGGCCATGACTTCATCATTCATCAATAAACTACACATATTAAGCAAGGCTCTTAAACCAGAAACACACATAGAATAAGGTTACCTGTTGACTGGATAATGAAATGCTGCAAACAGAAGCTAGTGAGAGCCTAACCACATATTTCCCCTGGGGACCATGACTCAGTATCCACTTATTCCGTGTTCATTGACTTTACCGAGCATGACTGCTGTAAATAGGGCAGACAAATAGCAAAGCTGGGCTTCCCTATCTAGTGCTGGGTCTGTAACTAAAGGAAGGGCCTTGGTCTGTGTAGGCTACCAACTCCTGAGCAAGAACATCTGCAGCCAGGAGTTTTCAACCTGGAGCTAGAGATTTGTTATGCTCTGGAGAAATCTGATGCTCCTCTGCAACAATGATTCTTTACCCCCACAAGGAAGAGACCATCAACAGAAACGGTGGGGGTTTGGGGCACCTTTCTCCTCACAAAATTCACCATATTTGTACTGGGTAAGCCCCAGCCCTTTGAAAATCTCTGCAAAAAGAGTTCTTTCCTCTTCATCCCATGCTTGTGTTTCTGAGTCTTCTTTGGGTTCTGAGGAGCCTGGGAGGGGAGCATGACATAGTGGAGAGCTCACATCAGCAGCACAGGTGGCATTCCTGACAGCAGTGATTGAACTTCAGTGTCTCTGACAGTGAAGTGCAGAAGAGGCCCCAGGCTATCAGCAGAACATCCAAAGCCATGGCTCGTACACAGTAGGGCTTTCTGTATAGGATGGCCTCGTCAAACGTCTTTGATTACAACAAGCAGAAACCAAGCCAGTCACTAGGTATGGTAGCCTGTGTCTACAAATTCTAGCAATTGAGAAGCTGAAGCAGAAGGATTGCCACAAGTAAGAGGCCAGCCTGGGCTACGTAGTGAGTTCCAGGCCACCTGGAGCTTCAGAGTAAGACTCAGTCTCAATAAAAACAAGGGAGGGAGGGTCAGAGGGAGGATGGGAAGGAATGTGGGTGGGAGAGAGAGAAGAGAAAGAAGGAGAGAAGGGGAGGGAGAGAGAGACAAAAGAGAGAGGAAAAGGAAAGGGAGGGAGAAAGAGAGGGAAGGAGGGAGGGAGGGGAGGGAGGGAGGGAGGGAGGGAGGGAGGGAGGGAGACTCACCCAGCTAATTTAAAATCAAGTATCAGGTATCTCTACTTGTTCACTCACAGAATTGGCACAGGCAGTATCCAAAACTGAAGCAACAAAGGTAAGGCACCCAGACCCCACTTCCAGCTAACCCACTGGAATGAGGCATGCATCTCGCATTGCTGTTGGCTGGAATATTGCACACCTCCTGTCTGTCTCCTGTCTCACTGGAAAAACAAAAATGCTCCTGCTGCAGCCAGTGCAACTCACAAGAGTCAATCCCAAACACTCTGTTTCTCTGCAACCCTTACTCCAAATTCCAAGGTCCAAATGGGAATGCCTGATTTCTCAGAAGTCAGTCACCATAGCCCAAGTGAGAGTGTGCCAGGAGCATCCAGATCTGGAATTGTCAGTGTCTATGTAGATGCTGGGTCTTGCCTCACACCACTCACCTATTGACTGGAGATTACAAGGTTGCCATTATGAATGGGTAAAAATTTATACATTGAAAACCAAGGCACCTACTTCATTTGGAAAATGCCTGGGTATAGAGGTCAGCCTGGACTCTGGGGTGACCCTTTCTTAACATTCAGATTAAGAATGGCAACAATTGCTGTGTCAGGGAACACCAAGGAAAGAAAATGTAAAGAAATTAGCTCAGTTTGCACAAGATGATTTTTGAGAAGCCTGTGGCTGTTGGATGGCACTGTTACACATTCTATACCTTTGTGTGAGTGAAAGGACTCTCTCCAGACTGCCTAATCATTACTAAAAGAAAGAAAGAAGGAAAGAAAAGGGGAGGGAGGGAGGGAGAGAGAGAGAGAGAGAGAGAGAGAGAGAGAGAGAGAGAGAGAAGTGCTTTTTTGCTCCAATAAATTATTGCCCTTGCCATCCCAACAGAGTGTTGTGGGGATACAAGATGACAATATGCTGCTTAAAAGTGGAAAGTTCCAGAATGTTTACCATCGCAGAGGAGACAGAGAAAAATCTGGGTGGCAAGGCAGGGGGCTCTTTCAAACCCTGACCCTGTCTTTTAGGAGAGGCTGCATCCTGTTTAAAAGTTGTTCCGGACCAGAACTTGTTTCATTATCTGAAGCTGTGAGGGTCATTTTGTTTTTCTGTTAATTCAGTATGTGTAGCCTGCAGCCTCATAGTAAGCAGAGTGTGTCTTTAATGAATCCAGTAAATAAGTTCAAAGGGAGAAGGAGGAACAGGAAATAAGTGTTTCAATCTACTGGGAAAGTCCAAAACCTTCCATACCCATGTTGCTTTCAGCCCTCTGTGCCCGACACTTGCTAGAAGTCAGTTCACTATATTACTTCTCCATGATTGCCAATAAGGGCTGGGAGACTCCCCACTCTCTCTATTCAGGCATGGTTGATTGATTATCCACCACTTATAGCAGGCACCAAGAATCACATAAGCTCAGGTTCAGGAAAGGACTTAGCACACAGTAGGCATTCAGTAAGTGCTTTTCTTTTCCTTGGCTGTGGTTCCATGTCTGTCAAACCTGGAGTCACAGTCACATGAGGAGTCAGGCATTTCCTCTACATTTGGATACATGGGCTAAATACTGAGCAAATCAGCTTTTTAAATACAATACATATACATTATTGCTCCCATTTATTTTGCAAAAGATTTGCTGACAAGACACCCAGTAGCATCTGAAATTTCATCTCCACAAAGAAGACAGAGAGCAGGGGAGCTGGGAGCTCGGTTTCCTCCTCCCCACTCCCCACTGACTCCTTTCTACCCTTGCAAATGCACCCACATCCGAGCACATGTGCACCACAATGATAAGAGACTTTCAAAGCCCTGGCCCCAGCTGCAAGAAGCGGGTGGGTGCGAACCTGTGCCTGTGTGCTTGTGTGGCACACACTCACACACATGCACCTGGAGCATATTTGGAGCTCCTGGGACAATGAAGCAGAGGCAAAGAGCTTACAAAAGGGGAGGGAGAGACAGGGGAGCAAAGAAAGAAAACTGCTTGGCTGCCTCCCTTCAGTTCCGCCTGCAAAAATGTGAGCCAGCTAACCAGTTAACAGTGTGATAAAGGACAGCAGGGAAGGAGGGAAGCTGCCAGCCTGAGGGCCCTGATGTGGAATGAAGATAAACATTAATCACCATAATGCCTTATGGGAGCTGAGGTTGTTCCTTAAGCATTTTGGTGGGGGATTTATGAAGTAGGTAAATATGGATGGTAAAGCTAATTTTTGCTCCTAGTATCTTCTGGGACCTTCATGCTAACCCTTGGTTAGTCAGGTAAAATCACCCTGATCCCAGGGTACACAGTTTAGTCACTCCTGCACGCGCACATACTCAGAGTGTGCACTCGAGCACACACACACACACACACAGAGAGAGAGAGAGAGAGAGAGAGAGAGAGAGAGAGAGAGAGCGAGCAGCTCTTCTCTTGTGATGAGGGATTGGGGGTGGAGTTGTGGAGTTGGGTATTAGGAAAATAGAAGATAAACAAACATGCATTTATGGAAACCTAGTTTGTGGCAGGCACTTTAGAACAATTTTTTTTCTGGTTTTTAGCCCATTTGTACAAATGAAGGAAACTAAAATGTAGAGAAGTTATTTGGGCTTTGTTTTTATTTTCAGACCTACACAGCTGGTAAATAGTGGATAAGAACTCAAGCCTAGATATTTTCTCTTTTCTAAGACACTTAGCATAAAAAATATGGCCAATTTTGACAGATGTATACACTCCTGAGACGCTCACCAAAATCAAGATAATAAACATGTCCAATGTCCCCAAGTTTCCCCATAAGCCTTTGTAATCTCTCTCCTCCATCCTTCTGCCTCCTCCATACTGGGCTACAACTGGACTACTCTGCTGTTACCAAAGAACACTTTTGGAATCTTCTGCACCTTTGGACTCATAGAATGTATATTTTTATGTCAGGTCTCTGGTATTTATTCAGCCTGACTATGTTGAAATGAATCTATGTTGTAACATGTACCAGTATCCCCTATTTCTAAGTAGACTCCATCCTCAGATATAACACAGTTGTGTTATAACAGAAATATATTAGTAAATATTTAAGTTATTTCCACTTTGAAGTATTACACACACACACACACACACACACACACACACATACACACTCAAATGTCATGTGCAAACTCTTCAAACTATCACCACCACCATCATCATCATCATCACTATAGCTCCCATATGTGTGTGGGTATGTTTTAGTGTACATGTGGAGGTTGGAGGAGAACTTAGTAGAGTCAGTTCTCTCTTTCCACTTTTACATGGCTTCTGGTATCTAGCTCAGACCACCAGGCTTGTGTGGTAAGTGCCTTTATCCTCTGACCTATCTTGCTGGCCCCTCCAATCTTAGTTAAAACAAGAACAAAACCAAAGCAAACAAATGAACAAAAACAATGCAATATAAAAACTGGATAAAGATTAGAACAATTGACCAGAAAGTTATATAGATGGGAAATTATCCATATGAGAAGGCACTCATGAACATTGGTCACAAGGGACGTTCAAATGAAAGTCATAAGGAGACAACACCTCATGAAGGTTGAGATGACTAGAATGGGAAAGACAAACACTGCAAGTGTCAGGGATGTTGTGGGGTGAGTGGATGCTCTAGCTCTGCTGGCAAGAATGTGGAAGGCTAGAGCTGTTTCAGGACACAGATGAGCCAGTTTGCACAAAGTAAACACACTTAGCAAAAGACCCAGTACTCTCCTAGGTAGTTACCTGGGAGAAAGGAGACACCTGCTCATCAGTGTTCACTGATGCTCTCCTCACAATAAAAGCCTTTGGAAGATCAACAGAGGTGACTCTGACAGTGACTCACATTTGGGAACCATTGTGAGGTCTTAGATGTATCAGTAGCTGAGAACATCTCTTGACTCAACTGTACAGTCAGCCCTCTAACTAATAGGTCCTACACCTGCAGATTTAACCAAGCCAGATTTAAAATTACTCAAGATAATGTATCTACACTGAGAATTTACAGACTTTTTCTTGTCATTTCCACCACCCCCCCAAAAAGGTGACAGGTGACAGGTGACAGCAATCTATACAGCATCTACCTGATGTTAGCTTTGTAGGTCAGCTAGAGATAATTTGAAGTATATGGGAAGACATACACAGTTCATATGAAAAACCTTGTGTTTTTATAAGGGACTAGTGCATCCTAGGATTTTGATACCATAGAGAGTCCTGGCTATAGGAATGACTGTGTAAGTAAAGATTTAACCCATTGATGAGGGACTGAAAGTCAATGAATCTGTGATGTTGGACAATGTACTCAGCCTTTCTAGAACTGTTTTGTACATGTGAGCCATGATTCACAGCCCTTCAGGATTCTATACTTTGTTGATCTCAAAGGATGCTACCATAAACCTAACTCATGAAAAGGGAGCATGCATCCTGTATGAGGGCCTTATCAAAGCCCATAGGTGCACCCTTACCTCCTCTCTGACAATTCAGTCACACAATTAGGTACACTCATACACTCACATACATACACACACACATACACTCACATGCACACTCATGAACACTCATGCACACACATAGGCACACACACTCTTGCATGCAATCACACACACACACACACACACACGCACACGCACATGCACATGCACACATACAGTCATACACACGCATGCACACACACCTTGAGATTTTGAAATGTTAATCTTTCCAACATTGAGGGTGCCACACTTGCCATTCAGCTGCTGGGAACACAAAAGCCGTCTGCTGTTTTTCGGCCCACACGAAGCTGCCTTTTACTTACCAGAATCCCTTTTGTCTAAAATGATTTCCTCATTTTGAATAACCCATAGAAGAAAGCCAGGGACAGAATCATCCTCCTCCGTCATTTGGAGATGGACTTGTCATTTGCAGTCTCTATCTGGACCTGAAGCAGTTTGGGTTAAAAACTGTTTTCAAGTCTTCATTTATTACCAATCTTTAAAGAATTCACTCTTGGATAGAAAACTGGGGGGATTCCATGTTTGGCCCCCTGAAAATGTGCTCCCATCCCCACGATCCCAATGCTCTCTTTGAAAGCCCTATTTATTTCAGGAAATTCAGCAACTGCTCCCAAAATTCCTTTGATGTCTATTGAATTTAATATGTTTCACTACATTATGGAAAAGCTATTTCAGTTTGGGCACCAGCATCTCCTTGATGTGCTAGGGGGGCTTTCTGTTGGATTTTATGTTTGTGGTTGTTGATTTGCGTGGTTGAATTTTGTCCTTTTAAGAATGATTTGAAGATGTCTTTTTTTTTTTTTTCACTTTTTTCAAATACTAGCCAAAGGGT
This sequence comes from Onychomys torridus, assembly GCF_903995425.1. NCBI lineage: Eukaryota > Metazoa > Chordata > Mammalia > Rodentia > Cricetidae > Onychomys > Onychomys torridus. The sequence goes on along the minus strand of NC_050451.1, from coordinate 59,545,007 downwards.
GAGCAAGCAAGGAGATTGACAGCTCCTAGAAGATAGAATTCTCCACAGAGGGGGAGATCAGAAGAAGAAATTCGTTTTCTCCCTTCCTTGTTTTCCCTAATTCCATTGCCAGCAGTGGCTCCACAGCGAACCAACACAGATCATCTTTCAGCAGCCTTGTATCTATCAATGGACAATCAACTACCCACTGTGCTAAATGAAGTCTTGCACTAGGTATAAAAGTCAAATAGATTAAAGCGTAACTGTGAGCTGAGGGCTGTGTCTTTATAAGACTGAATGATGCGTCCCACAGATTAGCATCTGCTCTGAAATTTGTGAACATGCCGTGTCTTGGAATAAGGTATTGACGAGGTAATGAAGTTCTGGTGAGTTCGTGTCTCATCCCTAACCCAGTGACTGGTATTGGGAGAAGATGAAAAATTGGACAGGGACAAACAGGAAAACAAACCAAGTGAACAAGTGAAGGCGGTGGTACATGCGAATGATGTTGCCACAAGCCAAGGAGTGCCCACGGTCACCAGGAACCACAAGTAACTGGAAAGGGGATGGGTTTTTAGATAAAGCATATGGTGTGGATACAGCTCAGCTAACACCTTACTTTCCGTAATGCAGCATCTAAAACAACTGGTAAGGAAATTCTCATTGCTTGAAATTCTCTATTTGTAAGAATTCTTTGTGGCAGCCCTACAGTGTTATCATATCCAAGACATAATTAGTAACACATGGCTATAAATTATCTGTCAGTAATCTAAGAGCTCTCACACACTTAAGAATTACAGTCTTATAAAGGAGGTATTATTAATAGCCTATGTTTAGGGTAACCTCAAGGATTTATCATACAAATCAAAACACATATGGGAAGGGAAGGGAACACCATGAATAATTATACTGGGATAATTGACTTTGACCAATACTGACAGAAATGTATGACCATCCTCCCCATACTATAGATTTGGAGAATGGATTGCAGGAAAGCTAACTACCTAGGCCAAGAGCACCTTGGGTAGCAGACATAGGATCTGGCTCCAGCAACTACCTAGGCCAAGAGCACCTTGGGTAGCAGACATAGGATCTGGCTCCAGAGAATTGCTTATGAGTGCTAGACTGTGTTGTATGGAATCTGCTCAGACTATGAGACCTAGCCATGGAAACAAGGCAACACTTCCATATAGGCCTTGATCACAGGTCTCAGTTAACACTGAATAAGAACAGAAGAGGGACCAAGTTATGCACAGTCCTAGGAGGAGAAGTCAGAAGACCTTGACTATGTGAAATTCTGCCATCTAGTAACTGTGTTGGTGGGGTCAACCATTCCCTTCTTCTCACTGTGTTCCCTTCTGATCTCCTAACTTCAGCTCGATCTAGACTCTAGCATTAATCAGTGAACCCAAGGATGACTCAGTTCAGAGTATCAAACAATGAGTGATGGTTACAAAGAGATTTGTGGGAGAGGTGTAACAAGAGGTGGCGCTTTCTGTCCTGTACACCCAATTATACCCAGCAGTTACTTCCCAAATTACCACTCAGAGGCTTATATTAATTATAAAAACTTGGCCAATGGCTCAGGTTTATTACTAACTAGCTCTTACATTTAAGTTAACCCATATTTCTTATCTATGCTTTGCTACATGGTTCATGGCTTGTTAACTTGTTTTCTGCATATCTTATTTCCCCCACAGCTGGCTGGCTGGTGACTGCCCCAACTCCACCCTTCTTTATCTCCATCCTCAGTTTGATTGTACCACCTAACCTTATCTTGCCTCACCATTGGCCAAAACTGCTTTATTATCGACCAATGACAGCAACACACATTCACAGCATATAGAAGGATATCCCACAGCAGAAAGGGGTCCTCTTCAGTCTGTGGATAGGTCTAAGAATTCCCTATGGCTCCTAAAGTAGAAAGTGGGATATACTACACTGAACTTAACCTTTGGGTCACCTGAGAAATAACGGATGGGCAATCCTTTCCTTCCTGAACACCAGAGACTAGGCATAGTAAAAACAAAGACCACATAGTGAGCTCTGTATTAGTTTTTAAGTCAAGCTTTGTACCCTAAATTAGGCTGAAATCTTAATGTCCCCTTCCCTATGGCCTTGCAGGTGACATTTTGCATATTGCTAGATATTTGGACCAGGCTTGAGTTTACTGTCTCTTTAGATACGTGATTATGACTGCTGTGATTGGCCAGCCCCTCTGGAATGGCACTCTGTGGCCTCTGCCTGTTGTTGATATCAGTCAACTTTCCTTCTCCCTGGAGGTTGCTTCTTGGGTGGCTCCTGATCAGCTTAGATACCCATCCCATCCTAGTAGTTCCATGTTATGTGAAAGCCTGCTTTCTTCTATGCAGCTGTACGTCCAGGCCTCTCATCTCCACCTGTTCTCTGGCTCCATTCTCCTCTATGATTTGTCTTTGTTTTCTCTTCATGTGTCCACCTGCCTCACCACTATATGAACTCTTATGCCAGAACATGCCCTGGTCAGTATCATGCCTGATGTGATGATCATTAGTGTATTCCAGTAAAATGCATCTCCAATACAAAGTCCATGCTGGAGACATGAGCTCTTATGGCTACTCACTCATCTGCATCCAAACTGCTTCTAACATTCTTCTAACTGCCTCCCCTTGCCCATTGCCCAGAATGGCTGCCTCCACCAGCCCTTTGCCCAACTCAATCTCCTTTTCTCCTTTAAGTCACATCTCTGATACCACCTTCTGATGCCAATCTTCCTTGCTTCCTTCTTTCAACACCCACCTTCCCTTAGAACCAGCGCCTAGCCTAGCAGCTCATGGGCCCTAATGTACCTTGACAAAGCTTTTCTGGCTGTTCTCCCAGCTGACTGATGTTAGAGTCCCCACTGTGCTTCTCTGGCTCCTTGGAGACCAAGCACACTCACCTTTGAATCCCTATGATGCCCAACTGAGCAGGAAACACAAAAGGAGCTCAGGCAATGTGCTACAGCTAAGATCAAATTTCCCATCTATCTGCCTCCCTTCTGCATGGGTCCTGCTATGATCATGGCTGTGTGTGTGTGTGTGTGTGTGTGTGTGTGTGTGTGTGTGTGTGTGTGTGTAAACCAGAGGCTGCAGATATAGATTGTAGGGGAAGACACACAAAAGCCTCCAAAGAAATTGACTGAGAGGGAAGCCCAGGAAGTTATTATGCCCCAAGACAGGGGCAAAAAGTATAGGAAAGCACATGACTGGTTTTACACAGGCACCGTCCTTTGAAGGCTTTCCCTGCCAGCCTCATTCCCCCCCCACCTAAGCTATCAGCCCTTACAGGAGGGTTCTGAGTTTTTTTCTTCAGTTCCTCCTTTTCTCCATTGCTCCAGCCCTCTGGTATTTGTGGAGATTTGGCTGCAGAGCCCTTTTCAAATACACATCATTAATTCCACTCCGCCGCACATGTGGGGCCATGAATTTGCAAAGGGAGAGAAGCACAGAATTCAGAATCTGGGCTGCCACATGCAAAGACCATAGGGAAGGCAAACCAAAGACAGCCTTTATGTTTTTGTTTTTCAACAGACAGAAGGTCACGGCAAGCAGCAGCCATTAGGCTAATTAGACCTTCGAATAAGAGAGGGGAGAGAACTCTCCAGTGGAGGAGAGGGAAGGGAGGGGACAAAGACGGTAATTGAAGCCAAATAATGAATATTAAACTCTTGTAAGTAATGTTTAATTAAGTTATCTTACGACAGAGGCTTTTTGCAAATATTTCCATGGGATTCAAAGTAGTACATTAAGTGCCTGGAAAAATCAGTAAGCAGAGAACACAGGCTGCCTGCCTCCCCTCCAGTCTAGGCAGCTGTTACATCTATCACAGAGTTCCCTGGGTTCAAGTCTAGTGAAACCAGGTAAGTATGAGGCCCAGAGCTCACTGCTCCTGCCTGCTCTGCGCAGCTTCCTCACCTTACAGCATGAGACAGGCTAGAGGTGAAAACGATTTGTTCAGACTCTTGTGTTAGGTCTGCAAAGAAGGACAGACTGACAATGGGACAGATGACTCAATGGACGGCATAGGCTTTGTTTGAAAAAGGAACTGCAAGGTGGTCTCTAACGCAAAGACCAGAGTCTGCCTTCCCTTCCAGGCTGAGTGGTCAAAGGGTAGGAAAAGGGAAGGGGGAAGGAGAACGAATATTTTTCTTTTTCTCAGGCCCTGGGTAGGTTGCTGCCAGGGGTAGCTAGGGTGTGTGTTGGACTAAAGAATGTCAGGGGGCTGATAAACATCTTTCCTGGCCAATTGTTCCTAGGAGTGGGCGGTGATGATGGGTAAGAATTGTGAGGAGTGTATAAAAGCCTTCTTACATAAGACATGAGAGAACTCAATGGAAAAATGGAAATGGATATGAACAAGCAACCCACAGAACAAAATGTAATCTGGTAAACATATAGGAAAACAGGACAGAAATACAAGAAATAAGAAAAATATACTATCCGAAATGCTACCATTGCTCAGAGTAAATACTGCTTCCCTGGCAGCCTTAACATGCCAGATTCAGTCACCTATCCTTGATTAGCCAATTAAAAAGAGTCAAATTAATAGTGAAAAGGAGATAGTAACATTGGGAAGAGGGACAAAGAGATCTAGTGACCACCCCAAGATCATCTTCAGGGTCAGGTTAAAGTTCAAAAAGAAGGCAAGAGTTACACATATCTCAGCAATCCTGATCAAAGCAGCCCTGTCTATCATTGGCCCAACACTGTCTAGGCTTCAGTCTCATTCTGCGAGGTGGTCTGCCAAGTTCTCACACTGTGAAATCTCCTTCTGGGATCATGTTCCCCCTCAGGCTGGCACCAGGCTTCTGTCTTTTCCTTCTCCCAGCATGGGACTCCTAGAGAAAATTCCAGTCTCCTGAGGGGCCTTATTTCACAGCCTGCTAGCCAACAGGAGAGAGAAAAGTGTGTTTTTAGAATATTTGGATTCCTTTCCAGCATGCCACTTAGACTACCATCTCCTTATGCACCAGACAAACAATATAATATTAATATCTGCTTGTGTTAGTGAGGACACAGATGGCCAGGAATGTGGCATTGATGTAAAAAGATGCCATTAAAGAGCAATGCAACACATCACACACACATACACACACACACACACACACACACACACACACACACACACACACACATGCACACAGGGAAGTGGTTAAGAAAAGGATAAAGAAAAGGAGGATGAAATAGAACCCTAGGATCCAGGAAATTCCCTGCTAGTTGTATATTCTAGATTCTCAGAAATGCAGCAAGTACATATAAGGAGGCATTTTTGTGTCGCAAAACTAGGAAACAAATTCACATTCATCAGCAAGACAATGGACCTATCAACCAGCGTGTATATAAAATTAAAAACTAGCAAAAACATTGCATCACAATGCCAAATCTTTTCAACATAATTTTAAGAAAAAAATCAAAACAAAATAACAATAGGCACAGCAGGGAAATTAAATCATTATTATGCAATTTATGTAAGGATTTTAGGTGTTATGTTCTACACATAGTTAGACTCTTCTGGTTAGCAGTCAGAATGTATTGTTCACTGCCCATTGGCCCACAGTGCATATTTAGAGACACATACATATGCATTAAAAATGAAATGTATGCTAATAACACTGTATGCATGGTATAAGCTACCTGGGGCAGAGAATTCAAGAAGCAAAGGGGATAGCATCCAGGGCTACAAATGGGCACCCATCACACTTACCTGTAAAGCTTTTGCACATTTTAAGTGTTTCAGAAGCTATTTAAAAGTAGCCATCTTATTGTTAAACAGATATAAATACCTTTTTATTAAGATTGCAAACACTGTGAATGGCCGTATTCCATTTCTGGTGTAAATGCTACACAGTATGATTAATGGTGTATATATGAAGAGAGCTAACCAGCCAGATCTCCTCCAACTCCAGCGGACAGGGGCCATGAGGAAAGGAGCAGAAGAAGAACTCTGAACCTTCCTGCAACCGCTGGCAGCAAAGACAGGAAGTGTGGCTGGCCAGAAAAGCTCTGACGGGGAGGTGCCTGCATAAACCAGTCATGAGCTTTCTTATTCTTTATTCCTCTGTCTCGGGACATAAGGGCTCCCCTCCCAATGGGTTTCCTTGTACACTTTTGTGAATCTACCATCTTCTGTCCACGGTCTGTATCTTCAGCCTCTAGGTTTCCACCTGTACAGGTCATGTGCTGTCAGGGGGAGAGGAAGATCAGATGTGAACAGGAGTCAAGAAGAAAGCATGGGTGAAACACAGCAGAGAGGGGATATTGTAGAGATTTGATGTATTCTAACACTGAACCATCTCACAAACTGTGCCTATGGATCTGGTGGGCTGATACCCTCCCAGCATGAATCCACATGGAGCAGTCACCATAACCAGACCAGATGAGTGACTTGCTAGATCTCCCATGAGTCCTTGTGAACAAAAGGATTTGAGGATGGAGGATCTTTCCACAGGGAAACAAAACTCAATGATTCTCACTGAAAGAAAAGAAGTTATAGTGTGATCCTACTTGTAGCACAAATTCTCTCAATTGCTTTACTGACATTATTATACCTATATCTAAATGCAGCCATCCCAAACTCATCAGGAACTTCCTGAGCACTGACAGAAGCCCCTTTTGTTGTCAGAGCTTGAGATACTTGGTCAGTAATGATTAAGGGGACCTAGATCATAGATAGGAGGAGCAATGGAACCAAGCACATCCATAGACGAATCTGAACCTCCCTTGTAAGGGGATTTAGATCTGAAGAAGTCTTTCTGAGGAAGTACATAGATGAATACCTACTCTTTTGAAGGTCCGCTATGATGAACTCCTCAACTAGATGTTAAACATTCATAGAGCAGTCTTTCTTCCAGAGAGTGGCACTACTGTGTTGACTACTTTTTGAAAAGTGAATAGAACAGGAAGAAAAGCCAGAAACCCTAGCACTGGTTCAGTGTAGCATCAAGGAGGCTAACCCCAACTATGTAATTAGAAGATGGGTCTAGCCCAAGGTATAGCCAACTACAGTCTACATTTGACCTGTAGCAGATGATGTTTTGGGCCACAAGGAAGAGAGAATAGACCATACAGTCCACAGAACCTACAACAATATTTCCTGTCAGCCTCTTTACAGCAAATTCTTTCTAACCCCAAGTCTAGAGTAAAAATGTCTATAATACAATGTAGTCCACATACAGAATACTAAAGCTACTGGCAGTCACCTTGAGATGTCGACAAGTATATGCTGCACTTAACCTAATAAAATGCCAAAGTGTGGTCAAGCGTAAAGGATTTTTAACATTATATATTTTGAATTATTGTTCTCAAAGTCATGTAAATCAGATCTATATTTAGCAATTACAACATATCTCCATGCAGTTGGCTACAGTTGAAGTGCTCTGTAGCTATGTGTGGATAATGGCTAGTATTGCGGAAAGGCCAAGGCCAGGTAATGTAAAATTTGTATAAGCTTTAGCATGGGCGCGCACACACACACACACACACACACACACACACACACACACACACACCAATATCCAATTGTAATTCTGATCCTGTTAACTCTTCCCTGATTCCTCCCTCCATACCAACTTTAACTGCTGGCATTCTGAACATGTAGCTTTCTGTGGATGCGTAGACTTCATGGCCTTCATAGCACTGAGTCCACAAACCTGGGTTCCCAACCTGCCCTGCAGCTTGCTCATTCTGGACTTTTGATCTCATCCAGCACTCTGCTCCAGTCTTTATGATGTATAGGCTACTCTATACTTACTCTATACTCTATACTTCATACTCTATACCCTATACTCTATACTCCATACCCTATACCCCATATCCTATAATCTATACTGCATACTCTATACTCTATACCCTATACCTTATACACTATAATCTATCCCCTATCCTTATCTCCTCTTCTGGGACATTGACATGGATTTTTCTCCTCCTCCCTTGCTCATAAATATCTTAGAAGTCCTCAGGAAGCTAGCAATTGACCTGATGCCAACCATCAGCACCTCTCTGGAAGGGAGGTGTGTCAAGAAGGAGCTAGCTAGCTACAGAGATGAGGCTGGATTGGGAGAAAATCACCCCTACCGAGTAGCTCAGCAAAGTCAGAAATAAAGGATTCATCAGTGACTGAAAAGGTCCTTTGGGGTAAGAGAAACAGCAGACAGCTGAGACTTACTCAGTGAGAGTCACTAGGAGAACTGGGGATGGAGCCAAAAGAAAGAGGAACAGGTCTAGGGTCCAAAAAGATACACCCCACAGCCAGGGTCAGGAAACCCATTAGTCAGTATAAGCCCAAGTCCCCAGGTTCAGGGTCTGAAGGCAGGTGATGGGGCTGAGAGGACAGGGGAACTGGGGTGCCAGAGAGGAATTTAATACTTCAAGGTTTAGTACTAAGATTGTTGGCAGTCTGTGCCGCTCAGCACTGTCACCATCAGGGAGAGGATGTGCTCTTCCAACCTCTACCCCACCCCATCCTACCATTGCGGACCGCCATTCAAGCACAGCCTGATCCTTAGCTACAAAATTTCAGGACCAGCCATGGCAAACCAAAGTTGGTGAGTTTGCATAGACATAAGAGGTGGTACAAAGGTAGGTTAATACAAGAGATGCTTAAAAAGAGGACACTACACACATCAAGCCTGGGCAAGAGAGGAGTGCAGTGTGGGCTTTTCAGAGAGTCGGGGGTGGGGGGCGACAGAGATGGAGACTGAGACAGAGAGGCCCTTAGGTGTCCTCACATTGTCTATAAGTACTATCCTATGGTTAAGTGATATTGCTGAAAGGATGTAATCTACACCAATGTTTAAAGACTAAGCAAAGTTTAACAATTAAGTGAAAATTTTGGAAGATTGATAAAAATATGAGAGCTGGTATACTTGCTTCTCTGAAAGAACTTCCTTTTCATAAATAAAAGTGTGAGGTGTTTTTCTGAGGGTTCCTTGTTTGTGTTTAGGAATAAGAGATCTAGTAGAGTTAAAGTCACCATTTAACACATTCTGATGCTCAGGAAACACAATTGCTTGTCATTTTAACATGCTTATTGGAGAGGTCTGTAGGAAAATCAGCATTGTCTGCACAGACTATTTTGGCTTTATCTGTTATTGTGCCGAGATTCCCAACTCTCAGCTGGCTGGAAAAACAAATGAGATCTCAGCTTAAGGAGCTTCTTTTCCCTTCCCGTGTCCCCTTAGTTCTTACTGTCTTTCTGTCTGGTCTCAAAAAATACAATCCAGCTGGCTGGGCTTGATGCAGCCAGTAACCTTGGCTGCATAGCAAGTACTGTGTAGCCTGTGCTATATAGATAGCAAGACTCTGTCTCAAAATCAGAATGGTTAGGGTTGTAAATGATTAGTAGAATAATCACCTAGCATATGAGAGACTCTGAATTCAATCCTAGTGACACAGAGAGAGAGAGAGAGAGAGAGAGCAGGAGAGCGAGAGAGCGAGAGAGCGAGAGAGAGAGAGAGAGAGAGAGAGAGAGAGAGAGAGAGAAGGACATCTAAGATATCACCAACTGCCCTCTGCTCCTGAAGGCCGCCTGTGAAGGCACTTATATAAAGTTTGTAGGGAACTGCATTGTGAGCTGCTGGAGAGAGAGGAAATGTACTTTTTAAGTAATTATACTAATAGCTCACTATAACTTTCTTCAAACTATATTTAAAGTACAAGCCTAGAATACTTTAACCAAATGTTCAAGATTCATTATGTTTTAGATTTAGAGTTGTTTAGGATTTGAAATGTTTGCATAGACCACCTGTAGAGCATGCCGGAACCAAAAATCACATCTGAGCAAGGTAGGAGTGTAATGGGTGGCCATTCCAACCTTGGCCTGGAAGTTCCAACCCCCATTGAGGCTTCAGTAATGGTCACACCTACAAGGCGGGGCTGAGAGAGGATACTGAAGACCCAGGATCCAAAGGAGAGGCTTCTCTTGGTTCCAGGACCCTGGACGCTGGAGGTAGACCAAGCAGAGTTCTCCAGAGAACACTGCCGGACTGCGCCATACCTTTCCCAGACCCTGCAACCTACCTATCCCTTTATTAGTAAGTTACCCCACAAAATAAACCTCCCTTTTAACTACATGGAGTGGCCTTAATAATTTCACCAATATAGAAGTATCCAGTCAGTACTCAAAAAGGTTTGGATTGTGTAGCACTTTGGATTTTAGATTTTGGGATTCGGGATGCCTAATCTGTATAAGAAAAAAGCAAATAAATAGTATTTAGCAATCATATGAAGTCATATTGTCATCCACATTGTGTGTGTGTGTGTGTGTGTGTGTGTGTGTGTGTGTGTGTGTGTGTGCTGGGTTAGCATTCTTTTGAGTTTTAAGAGATCTACTCTAGCCCCTTTGCCCTCCTCACCCTGTATGTATGTGGGGGAATTTGTCACTGTTTTACACAAATGATCATTTTATACATTCCTCTCCATTTTGGTCATCACATCCTTCACGTTCCTTCAGATTAATGGGTTTAGAATTAATTTGCTTTGAATGGCTGCAGAATGTGAGCAATATGTGCATGTCATAATTTATTCAGCCATATCTATGGACGGGCCTTCCCTTTGAAACAACTTTGTATATATGCCCTTACTTACTGCTGCTTTGATCTCCTTAGGAGAAATTCCCAGCAGTGGGACTGCTGGGTAGAAGGAGAGATGGAATAACAGATCTTACCAACAATGACTGAAGCAGTTAATATGTTTCCCAGAAATGTGGGCAAGCCTTCCTGCACTGTATTACCCCAGCAGTAGATAGGACTGGTCTTCCTGTTCACTTCTGGGTGTAAAGCAATAACTCAAGACTACTTTACCTAGAAGTTTCCCGACTTCAGGTTGTTAGAATATGAGCCTAGTCTTTAACCCAGATCTCATAGCCAGAATCAGTCCACACCTTCCCTGAAATGCTCTCTGAGACAGAGTTAAGAGGCAGCCAAGGCTGTGACTTGACAGTTTTCAGTTTATGGTACCTGGCTCCTTCACGCTCCTTGCCACCAACACTATGCTGAACTAAATCATGTGATGTGAAACTTCCCTCTAGCCCTTACAAGGTTAGAAAAATCAGCCTTTTCTTTGTTCTGGGAGTTGGTCTAAGACTCCTCAGGGGAAACAGCAGAAGACTGCCATGACAGATGTGCTTTAAAGAGAAACCTAGCTTCTTCCCCCTAAAACCCTTCTCATGCTAGTTCTTTCTCTCTCTCTCTCTCTCTCTCTCTCTCTCTCTCTCTCTCTCTCTCTCTCTCTCTGTCTCCCTGTCTGTCTCTGATGTACAGATAACGATATATTTTATATTGTTTCTGTCTAATATTCTCCCTCCCACCTCAAAACCCAATGAGAAGCCTCCAGGCTCTCTCATTATAATAAATATCACACTAAGAAGGAGTTATCATGTGTCAGCTTCCTCTCTGGACTGACCATGCTATTTTATCTGTTATATTTAAAATGAGTAGGTTTGAGCATTTAGTTCATGTTTTTATTGTTCATTTGGAGTCATTGTTCTGTGAACTATCACTCATATCCTTTGCATATTGGTCTGACTGGTTGTGGGTTTTTTTTTTATTAATTCAAAGAGCCTTTTTTATAATAGCTATTAATTCCTTATAAGTGTAAATATTTATTCTATACTTTTTGGTTGACTTCATTTTTACAGCTGATTGTAGCATTTTGTCTGGATAAAAGGACAAAACAAAAATCCAATATTCTGAAAATCTAAGATCAAAGTGTCCAGTATGGTGGGTTTATGGTGAACTGGTCTTTTCCTTTGGGTCACAGGTGGACACATTTTTCTGTATGCTCATATGGAGTTTTTTCCTCTGTGTGGCATGGGAAAAAATAAACCTCTCAGGTATCCCTTTGTTTTCAAATAAGAAGGTAGGTCCTATTGAGTCAGAGCCCTGTCCCTGAGTTCTCAAGTAATCATAATTCCTCCCTCGTGGCCCTGTCTCCAAACATATATGGATATGAGAGGGACATAATTCCATGTCTAGCAGACAGGTTCTATAGCAGAGAATACATAAAGAGGAAAAGACACTGTGTTGAGTATAAACCACTTAAATCTTCACAGTAGTTTCCATGATCCAGCTTGGTAGGGAAATGGCTGGATGATTCCCACTCACCACCGTTTATACCTTATCCCCCCACCCATTACAGAAATAACAGAATAGTCCCTAGGCATGAAGGGATCTTGGCCAGCATGTCTCAGTCAATGTCTGTATCTCCTTGATCCAGCACTAGGTCAGGACAACATATATGATTCATTGCCCACTACACCTGAAGGGCCATGTGAGTATTTGATATATTGAGAAATATTTTGAGCTCTGACATATTTCTTATGTCCTGGCACATGGTTCTAAAGTCCTTGGATTCTCTGGAGTGATGCTCCTTTGTATGCTAATGCAGAGACTGAAGACTGATGCTCCTTGTAGCCTCAGAATGAGGGACCTGGTTTTCAGGGAGGCCAACTATGTGTCTAGAACAGTGTTTCTCAACCTTTGGAATGCTGCAACCCTCTTATACAATTCTTCATGGTGTGGTGACCCCAATCATAAAATCACTTTTATTGCTACTTCATAAGTATAATTTTGCTAGTTTTATGAATTATAATGTAAATATCTGTTTTCTGATGGTCTTAGGTCATTCAAGCCCCAAAGGGGGTTGCAACCCACAGGTTGAGAACCACTGGTCTAGCAGGTTGGCAATTCCAGATCTGACTCCTGAGCTCTGGAGGGAGAGGGGCCAAAGGTTAAGGTGGTCACCAGTGATATACTGGATCACAATTGAGCAATGAAACCACCATAATAAAAACAAAAGGAAAAGGTTCAAGGCATCCAGGTTGGTCATCAAGGACATATCCATAAGCAAGCAGGCAAGCAGATGTGCTCTCTGGTTGCACAGGGGCAGATGTTCCTGTGTCCACATCTCACCCTCCATATTCCTCAATCAGGCTATTTACAATACTGTTTGTTATAAATTGGTATTGATAACTAAATTGTTTTTCTGGATTCTGTGAGCTATCCCAAGGCATTATTGAACTTGAGAAGTAGATCGTAGAAACTGCCATTGGCAGCCTGATGAGTTCCCTCATCCCTCAGTGATCCCTGTTAGGAAAGCCAGATAGACAGTGAATATGCTATTGATGAAAAGAACTTCAAGATGAGCCAGAAGAAGGCAAAGTTGGTGATTTTATTAAGATAAAGAAAAGAACAGGTAGAGAGAGCAGGAAAAAGAGATCCAGACAGACAGGCAGACATAGGAAATCATAGTATGCATTAAAGAAATGGATGCTGATTTCTTAAGAAAATCACACTTCGAAGTCTTACAATGAATATATACGTGTATGATTTTTGGATCTTTCTAAGTTATATTGTTTAACTTAGAAGATAATTTATACCAAGTTTCTAAGATCAAACTTAAATTTTTAAATAAAGCTTAAGAAATAAGTGAAAACATGCAACCTGATTTATTTGTTTCTGTTATCTTGAAGTTTTCCTTTTGTAGGGCTAGAAAAATGGTTCAGTGGTCAAGAACACTTACTGTTCTTACAGAGGACCTGAGTTCAATTCCCAGTACTCACATGGAAGCTCACAACCATCCGCAATTCCAGTTCCAAGGCATCTGATGCCCTCTTCTGACTTCCTAAGACTCTTATACTCACATGGTTCATGTACAGACATGCACTCAGGGACACAGGCATGTGCACACACACGCACGTGCGCACACACACACACACACACACACACACAAGAGAGAGAGAGAGAGAGAGAGAGAGAGAGAGAGAGAGAGAGAGGGAGATTTTGAAATCACAAGAATTTTCTTTTGTAAATGAAGTCATTGGGTGGCTATATGAATGGCCTTGTTTATACTTAGTGGTGAGAGAATGCTAAAGTAGTTAAACTAAGGCTATAAGTAGGTGTAGCTTGTATTCCCCCTCCCCCCCACCTGCTGCCATACAGGGTTTCCTTAAGCACTAGCTCTGAAAACAGTTTTAATTTTACTGATTATGTTAGTGTTTCAGACTTGTAGCCAGCTTATAGAGTAAGGGCTTCATTGCCATCCCTTGTCCCCTAATTTTCCTTGTCTTTCTATCCATCGTCAGACTTCCTTTGTAACTAAGTTAGATGGAAGCATAGGTAACCTGGGACCCCAGGCTGGCAACTGAGATGTTATTATGAGACTAAACCATTTGATCCCATAGCCTATTGCAGATTTTAATTTCACTGTGAATGATCCAGACTAGAACTGGAGAAGTGGCCAGTGTAGGGACAACTACACACATGTAGCCACATAAGTATTCTATCTTGTTGTGAATAAGAGAACTGAAAATATACCTTTTTTTTTCATGTTCCTATAGCCATAAAAATCCCCCAAAACTTACCAAAGGAAGTAAAGAGAACCACTGTTGACTGATCTTAAATATTTCTTGCTCTACCGGATGAAGAATCACAATAAGGAGTTAATAAATGTGGACAGATAAGAACAGATCTTCTTCTCTTCAATACCTGTGACAAGCTCTACTGGACCACCAGTAGCCTTCTGGAGGACTTAAGTCCCCTGATGCTGTCTGTATCATCAGGGAACCATGGCTCAGTCCCTTGGAGACTGCAGGTCTGCACAGCCTTCCCACCCAAGAAGATGTCCCATCCCAGAGTGACCCCCAACAGTAATTAATACAAGTGTGGCCATCTTGGTCCAATTTGAGACAACAGTGGAGATATCTGAGCTACAAAGTGTTCTTGGGGGGTCAGTCAAGGCTACCTGCCCAGCTCTACTCCAGCCCCTACCCTTCCACAGTGGTAGGTTGAAGAAAAACTCTCCAATAACTCATCTCACTTCTGAGTTGATGTTCCTGAGACCCCTCTCTATGACGGCTCTTCATTGTGCACATCTGAATTACTCTTGTGCAATAAGGATGTCTTTACCAGAATTCTATCCGAGGGCTAGAGATGAAACAAGCCTTGGACTGGATAGGGCTGGCCTTAATGTGAGATGTAGGTTTGGGCTTCCTGGAGAGCTGGCAGCTCTTCTACCTCTCCACACAGGATTTCTGCTTCCTACTCTACAACTAGCCTTTGCAAGTCATTTTCATCGCCTTATCACTCAACCCCATCTCAAAAGCTACATTTAGTGATGACCTTAGTAGAAAATGAAGGCCTTGGCTTTTTTGGCCAAATCTCTCATGAAAGAATTCATGGCAAATTGCTTCCCTGGACTTATTTAACACAACCATCCAATTTATTCCCCATTATGGTACTTACCCTAATTCAGTTATTTGTGGCTGTCAAACTAAGATGGAGAGGCCTCTGAGTTTTGAGAGCAGTTCTCCAAATCAAGACCACACAATGCACAAGTACTTCCCAAGGCACAAGAGCCAACACATACCCATGATGAAAAGCTTATCGTGAACCCAGCAGAAGCTGATACCATGGGCCACAACATGAAATAAACACCAACCTGCCTATTATAAGCACAAATTTGACATCTAATTCTCTCTCAACAACACCA